>NC_050514.1:2186870-2187047 GCF_002922805.2 Oryzias melastigma
TTTTAAATAGCCCATATTTACAAAACACAGATTGCTAGCTTCAAGAAGACAAACTACGATTCAAAATTAACCGACACTGTAACCAAACAACGCTAGATTACTAATCTAAAAAATCACTTTAAAATATCGGATGAAGGGACATTACAACAGTAACCAGAGCAAACGTTAACTGCTCCT
>NC_050514.1:2187095-2211185 GCF_002922805.2 Oryzias melastigma
TTTTTCTTAACTCTTGTTTAGCTGGTTGGGCTCCCTTATCCATGAAAAGATTGGTTTTAATATTTTTTTGTGGCCTCCTGGGCCTTAATTTTAACAGCATACCCCTCGTTTTCAATGTCTAAAAAATTGTCAAATGAACCTTCAGAGAAGAAGGCAACAAAATAATCAGTTGTTCTGTTACCTGAGTGTAAATGAGAGATATTAAAACACATTTCTTAAATGTTCAACAAAAAAAAGATTTAAATTTTAATATTATCAAATATAGTAACATCTATGGTGTTTCGGGTCATTTTGGACCCGTATATATTTACTTCAAAAAAAAGGCAAAAACAAGTCTTTTTTTTTCCCCCACACAATAGAACTTTAATATTTAACAATATAATAAACAGAACAGTCATAAATAATAAATAATTACAAAGATTTGCAAGGTCAAATAAACAACAACCAATCGAGAAAATCACACCAAAAGAAGTCAAGTACTTGTTCTATAAATACTCTGTGCAAAGAACATGCCTGTGTGTGTGTGGGTGGGGGGGGGGGGGTGTTTAGATGCATATGTTGCAAAAAGTGACACTTTTAGTGTGTTCTTTGCAGATATATTTGTTGCAGGTGAAGCACACTATGTAGGTTTTTCTGTCCATATTGCTAGGGCAGACCTGACACCTCTTTCTTTTTGAGCGAGGTGGTCTCACTGGCATTGTGGCTGTGGATGTGGATGGAGTGCTTGAGGCAGGGCTGGCTCCTGAACGAGGAGGTGATGCTGATGCTCTTCTTGTTGCTGTGGATGTGGACGGCGTGCTTGGTGACCACCTCAGCTGTCTGACCAAGTCTGCAGCATCTGGGTCTCGGGGCACCCGTTCCCGTTGCTCAATATACGGCTTGACAAGGGAATTCCCGAGCTCCTCAAGAAACATTCTCCGCTTGGTGTTTTGGGTTGAATTCCACCCTTTGTGAATATGGGTCCACAACACAAATGCATTGTATGCAGACACATTGAGGATGTTGTAAAACACAACCATTGGCCATCTCCTGGTCATTCGCTGTCAAGTGTAGGTGGCAGTTAGCTTGTCCAGATGTTGCCACGTTTGGATTGGAATGATTCAGCAGGAGCAGCTTCAGCACCAGTGACCTCCTCTTCAGACTGATCAGTTGTATCTGTTTCTTCCAATTGGTACTCCACATCATCTTCGTTCTCACAGCCCTGCTCATCTCCATCGCTAAAATCCTGTGTGTCCTCTGCCTTATTTGCAGCAAAAATGTGATCCAAAGCTTCATTTACAGTTAATCTTCTCCTCTTTGTTGCATCCTGTGAATTGGAAATGTGAACTCTGCAAGTCACCACTTATATACACTCAAATGGCTTGACAAACCTGGACATGTCTCCCTTTGTTTGTTCTCGCGAAAAGGCAAAGAGAAAAGCCCCTAGATGAAGCTCAAGTGGTTAGGGGAAGAGGCTGTTGGTTGATTGTGTGTTTGTGATTTCATTTTTGGCATTTTTTATTGTTTTATGATAAAAAATTTTAACCGGGTCAAGAATGACCCGAACACCACAAAAGTCATTTTTTTCACCAGAGCACGTTAAAATTTAGTAAAAAAAAAAAAAGATTTTATTTTGTTTAAATGGAAGTCCCTGACAAAGTCAAAAAGTTTCATCGCAAAAAACAAATGTATGAAGTACTTTTATGCATGCTAAAACTCAAAAGGGGTCCATAGGGACCCTAACACCATAGGAAGGATATATATATGTGGGGGGGGGGGTGTGGGTGTGTGTGTGTGTGTGTGTGTATAGATACATAAATAAATCTGGTTTTGTTTTTGTAGTTGTTTCTATTTTTCTTATATAAAAGATATTTTACTTCATAAATGTATTACTTTAACCTACTTAATTTTCGATTCATAACTTATGATATATTATATTTTATTAATTTTCTTCTTGTAAAATGTTGACTTTTTTTCTCTTAGATTCATGACTTTATTGTCACAAAATTATGATTTTTCTCAATTTTACAGCTTTACTCTAAGGGTATTGTTTTTTTTTTGTTTGTTTGTTTTTATGGTGGCTCCAATACTCTGTCATAAGAGTTTTGGTAGTTGCCACATATTGGCTGCATGGTGGAACAGTGGTTGGCATCCTTGCCTCACAACAAGAAGGTCCCTGGTTCAAGTCCCGGCTGGGGGGGGGGGCTTGAAACAGAACCACCAATGAGAGACCCTTCTGTGTGGAGTTGGTATGTTCTCCCCGTCCATGCATGGGTTTTCTCCGGTGACTCCGGCTTCCCACGGTCTGAAAACATGCTTCATATGTTAATTACTTTTACTTTTTTTTAATGCCTCCAGATTTGTTCAAACAAACCAACCTGCCATAAATATCTGGAAATTTCTTCCTGCAATAGAATTGCATGCAATTCCCTTCAGAGACTTTCCAACCACATAAATGTTGAGGTTTTTCTTTTAATGTTAGCAATGTTAGTTAAATGTAGGATAAAAATTGGAAAAGTGCATTTTTCCCACATGCTTTGGTTATATAAAATAACCACGATGCTCCGGGAAAGAAATACTTTCTTAACTTTGACTCCTGACCTTTTCAAAGTCTGTCAAAGGCGATGGCTGTGATGTTATCTTGCATTACATCAGTAATATTTCCCCTCTTTTGTAAAGATCCCAATGCCTCCAATGTAGAGCGAGCTGTCTGTGGCCTTTTAGTTATTCCCAACATGAATCGAAGTCATTATCTCGTCAAATTCGCTCCTCGTCATTGCATTTGAGAAGTCTTGGTTGATCGTGTGACCTCGACATGAGGGTCATATGACTAAAACATGAACCTCTATGGCACAGGGTTGGAGCCAGATGTGAACAGAATCCCATTAAAAATTAAGCATGCCATATATATCAAGTGTTTTTCCTTTGACTAGCATTGTGGAGGCATTTGACTCGTCATGAGCAGTAAGATTAGAACACATCCAAGTCTTGAACGGACAGAAAATGATCAGTTAAAAGAGAACTTGCACCTTCTTCTCTCTACTCGTAGTACTTTATCACCTGATAAAAGTACAATTTTTTATCAAAGTTGAGGTAACACAATTTATTTTCTGCAATTCATGGAGAGGTAGAGGAATTTGTGGAGACTGCAGTGCCTTTATAGGCATACATAAATCTTGGACCAGATCAATGACATTTGTTTTCCACCTAATTTTTTTTTAATTCTTTAGTTGTGTACATTCACACCAAATGCAATTTTTGCTAATGCCAGCTTCAATGCTAAGTCAATGTACAGATGCGATCTGAGGTCCTGAACTCTGTTTTGAGGTTTAGGTGTGGCAGTTTGGCAGCAGCTTCGGGTGTTGAAGCAAATTATCTCCAGAGTTCAAAGATCTGAAATTTGGCAAAGAAGTCGCATCACTTCTACCAATCGGGGTCTTCACTTTGGCCTGTGAGGTGTTGATGATGTTATTTGTGGGTCGAGTCCAAAACCAGCATAGAGGAGAAGCAGATTGTTCTCCTTCTGAACTTTATGATATTTTTTCTTATTTGAATCGAGACAATAATAAAAATGTCCTTCAATTTTATTCTTATTTTATGGTACACGGTGGACCCCCCTAAAGAAGGATGACTGGGTGAAGACCATATGGAACATTTAACATTTATGTTTGAACTGAAGTTACAGTTATGCTTTTTCAATAAAAAAAATGGGAAACATTGTGTCAATATGTATGAAGTGACTTTTGTGCCACCATATTTCAAGCAAAAGTTACAGTTTTGAGATCATAATTTTATAAACTGTAAAGTATTAAGAATAAAAATTAATTATTTTCAAATAAAAATATTTAATATTGGCTTTCAAAAAAATTTTTTTTCTGCTTTCAATAATATTTTTGTGTTTGCACGCTTTTTTTTTTTTGCTTTCAAAAAATATGTTTGCAATTTTAGCACAAACTTTTTTAGATGCGTTGTGCCTCATCTCGCGTTCGCCCTATCTTTGATTTTGTGTTGATACATACTCTCGATTCGTGTTTGTGTGAACGCAACATAAGTGAAAGAACTGGACTGCTTGCAGGTAAGTTCAGCTCCAGATTCTCCTTGAGACTCAATGACTGTCGCCGCAGACAACAGAGTTTATTGTGGCCCAGCTAGAACACAAGGTCTTCTTTTGTGAGCAGACATTCCACATATCTTTCAGAATTCACACTTCTTTCTAATAAAATAGAAGCTGTCTAATCAATAAGCACTTCTGTAACTCTATACCATCAGAGACACTGGCTTTTGAATGGATTGGTGATCCAATGGAAGACCCCTCTTCCATTGGGAAAAGTGGGTCTTTAATATTAACAATGATAAATACTTAAGTAAATGTTTGAGTCAGTAAATGTTAAAAAAGATGTTTAATATCAATAAGAAGTGACATGCACACAAAAAGTGTATTTATCTTCATGGATTGATGTTTTATGAGAAACTCTAGCACCACAGTCCTAATGTAAATATTTAAAAGATATTGCAAAAAAGAATCTGTGTAAAAGCTTTCTCCTATAAAAGTGGTAGAAAACTGAAAGAACTTCTCTCTAAAACCAACCAGCAGTTCATGTTTTATCTAGTTTTTAAATAAATTATTGAGACACAGTTGGCGAAGTTTTCACAGACTACTTTCATGCTGGGAACACTCTTCACAGAAGTGTGTTATGTAGAACTTTCCACAATCCAAACACTGTGGAGGTGATCTTAGCTAAAGTTCATCCTCTCTTTTGCTTTTGCTGCTCCTCCTCCTTCGCTTTTTCTCTTCAGTTGCTCCTCTGAGTTCTTAAATAAAATTCAAATGCCATGTCTAAAGGAGGAGAATTGGATTAAAATAAATGAAAGCGAACGGTTCCTCTGTGTCTGGTGATCCGATCACTCAAACAACAGATCAGATCTAATTAGATTCACCTTGACTGTTCGGGCTCAACTAACATCATAAAACATCCCCAAACAGCAAAGAAGCTGCTTTGAAGAGTTTGTCCATCTGATATCCGTCAAAAAAAATCATGGCAGAAAGGTTTTTTTTCCACTCTATAAACATTTTAAAGTCTGAACCTGTCATTGTAGATATCAGGTCTTTGATTTATACCATGAGTGCTCTTTATTCCTACTGGAAATGTTGCAGTTTTTAAGTCACTGCATTTTTCTACGAGCTTTAATCTTAAACTTTAAAAGAACTTGGCAAATTCTAAAAAGTTTACTGCACAAAGCAACAATATTTGTTGAGTATTTTATGTCACTGATGTGTTAGAGGACCTTTTATTAGCAAAAAATAAGACGTTAAAACACATTTTAAACTGAAACAAATAGCAACAACATAATATAGAAAGGAAAAGCTTTGTAGACAAGAAAAAGGTGAAAAAAATATTTTTAGAGTACAGTACCGTCTTTACCACATTTTAAAGTGCACTTACTTAAAAGTGCATTTAAAACCATACTTAAAAGTGCACTTACTTAAAAGCACACTTAAAAGCAGACTTAAAAGGCTTAGTTTTATTTCAAAAACAAAAATGTGCTTACCATTCTGGAGCACCTTATATCTAGATCAATTCTGGTTATGTGTATTGATTTTGAAGGAGTTTTGAGAGTTACACTCGCTAAATGCTTATTTGGGTATTATTGTCAATATGCTAATGTGGCTAACGTATAACAGCTTAGGCCTTTTTTTTAAACAAAGTAGCATAGGCACAGTGTTTTTGTGAAAGGCTATCAGTCTGTTTTTTTTTTTTTACATGTTGTGAACAATGTTGGGAGTTACAGGTGTTGTGAATACGCTAATGCTGCTAATGGTGCTAAAGTGGCTAATGTAGCAATTCTACAAACAAGTTCTAGAGTAAATGCAAAGGTGGATAATAAAGTTTGACTGACGGATTTACCTCTGACTCTTTTGTCTTGGCATAATGCACCTTATAGGTTGATGCGTCTTACATATGACATAAAGTGGTAAACAGACCATTCATTAACAGAGAGACTTATAATCTGGCAAGGTTTATAGTTAAGAAAATACAGTAAATAAAATCAAACACAATCCAAAAACAGAAGTCTTGTCTGGTTGCACTGACAGCACATACTGTAAATTACCAATCAAACCAGTTCATGTTGTTCTATTTTTTTAGCTTGATAAAAACACGTTTTATTTTAAAGTTCTAGAATATGATAGGAAACAGAGGACACACACACACAAAACATTTCAGAGATTCAAAAGAGAATGTAAACTGTATGTCTTGAGAAGCAGGTTGTGTTCAGAACAGAAAGCTTGTACTGTCTAGGTTAAAGAAGAAAAAAAATAAAAGACAAGCACGAAACAAAAAGAGTAAATCATTCAACAGAGAAGACAAAGGTCATAAGTGAGGTCAAACAAGCACGACACACCAGACGTAAGTTCTGGACCTCCATACCGCATTGTAACAAGTTCAGTGGTTCCATCATAGCCCATATTAGATTCATTACTGTCCAGTGGTGCATGACGCACACCAAAGCCCTAGTTCCAAACGAGTTTTGGGGATCCCGGAGGAGTCGGCCTCCGAGGCACAATGGATTCCAGATAAAGATAATTTATTACAGTTGCTGGCACGAGTGGAGAGGCTCCCATGAGGAGCCGGTGAGAGGATGAGGAACATCTCAAGGCGCTGCAAAGGCTCAATATGTTTTATTTAAAGGCCTAGTTAGCCCCTCCCATCATTACACCACTCCAGTCCCAAGCAGGATAGATTGTAACTACTTATCTGTGCTCCACTCCTGTCTGCAGAGCTGCTTTCATAACTAGCTTTTTTTCTTCTGTTTTCCTTCAACAGCCCTTCAGCTTTAGAAGAGCTGGAGCAAATAAATCAAAAGTGATGTCATTAGTTATACAACGGAGAAAAAAATTAAAATACTGTTAAAGAAAACTTTGTATTACATATTTGACCGTCACTGGATTCTTAGATTGGTTAACAGAATATTACTTAATACTTAAAGCTTCTTTGATATTCAGTCTTGACACTAAACCCATCTGTTGATCGTAGTGAGAGGTTCAATAAATGGGAAAATGACAGATTTGAGTTCTTGTGTCTTATTCGGAAAATATCTGAAATATAAAAACAAACTATAGAAGTTTATTGTAAAGCAACTGAGCTGTTTAATCATGGGTCATGATTAAAGTCCCCCTCCGATGAAAATCCTGTTTTTTTAGTTTTTAACATGTCTCTGTGGCATATTTCTTATGGAAGATAACAAATGTGATAAGAAATCATTTTGTATTTCCGTTTCCGAATATTTCTCCTTTTAAATCAGTCAAACTGTCTTGGACAGACTCTGTTTGAATGAATGATCTTCTTTCCATCAACAGCTCTGCTGCACATGCACTAAACCCTCATCTGTTCCTAGTGTCTAGTTCAGGTTCTGGAGAAGAGAAGATGGTATCTTCACATTGACTGCAGTCAAATGAGCTGCCGTTCACATTTCTGTGGTCAAATCAGCATCACTGGATTTTTGGTGTGAGTTTCATCCAATACTTACGGTAGCAGGACTGAGAACGCTGGAAAATCTCCACCAGACTCCACGGAGCTTCTTGATGTGACCACGGAAATGTGAACGGCGGCTCATTTGACCGCAGTTGGAAAAGATTGTAAATCAATGAAAGTTCGCTCAACGAAGCTCTTCACTTCCTTGTTCGAACTGACATCGAGCTCAAAACGACACGGCGGGACATTTTTGTGAAGCAGCCGTGATGATTTACCCTAGCGAGACACAGAGCTATCATAATCAGATAGGAGGGGGTCCAGGACGGAGCAGCTCCACTCAGCTCCAAAAGCCACGCCCCCTCGGAGGATATTTTGCAGACAGAGGCTTTAGATCAACATGAAAAATGGCTTTTTAAGACATTTAGATTGTGAGATTTTGGTTAAAAACTTCATAATCATAATTAAAACACTACTGGGAACAATTTTTTCAAATAAAAAAATTCTCATTGGATGACTTTTAGAAAGTGCAGATGTGTCTTGCAGTTCCCTTGAGGTTTGTGCAACCACCTTAAGGGACGTCATGAAAATGGAACATACCATTTTCGTTCATGTGGTAAGTGTATTTTGAAGTATTTCATACGGGCAATACTGTTGAACTTGCGCCACACTTTTGTCAGGCGTGAGTACTAACTCCTCACTGACTGGGCGCAAAAGCAGGCGATACGAAAGTTCCTGTAGGACACACGTAGGATGCCCACACATACTACGCTCTGTCTAATTTAACCAGATCTGACAGTTAAGTTAATTGGGCTCACACTTATCACTTGAAAAGCACAAACAGACTCCTTGTGGGGTTCACAGGTTTCAGAAGTTTGAAAATATGAAAAATCCATATGCATCTCACCTACTTCACCCTTACTTAACCTTGTCCAGTGCACCAGTCCTACACCCAATGAACTGAGCCATCCAGCCACTTGCAGACTCTGAGCGCTCTACGATCTTAAAATTAGGTTTCCACATTGGTCATCTGCAAACAGCAAGAGTCCACCTGTACTTTTACAAGAGGGAATACATCCAAATGGTCCCTGTGACTCATCGCATCCCTGATTCAAGCAGATGTGCACATTGGTTTGTGTTTGGGTCCTAGCATAAACCTTTGTCTCTTTTTCTTTGACAACCTCTATCTCTGCTTCTGACATGCAATTCATGCATATCAGCACAGGAGAGGCTGGTGCAAAACTCTGGTTTGGAGGCAGGTAGGGTCGGGGTATTAAAATGAGTCTTTCAAGACTATAGCCTCCCTGCAGAAATAGTAACTCTCTGAAGCCTTTTTATGGAAGAGATGAATAAAAGAAGGCAAACAGGCAGGAAAGAATAGCACTGCAGAGTAGCAGCGATTATGTCAAAGCATGGGGAGGAGAAATAATTTTCCCCACAGTAGGGCTGCGTGGCTAATCAATATGTCACAAAGGAAAAAAAACAGGAGGTCCACTGATTGCATGGCAGGTGGGCAGGAGAACTATGAATATCAAGTGTGCGTGCATGTCCTGGTGATACTCCAGTGTTTCCCTTGTCTGTGAGTGCATGCTGGATGTGGAGAAAATGAGCAGCGATTAAAATTCAGCATCACATTGGCCTTGGGAATAAGCAATTCAAAGCACAAGCAGAAAAGTGCTGAGGACTCAAAGAGGAGCCGTGGGCCCCCAGCGTTCAGCCTGGATCTTGTCTTTCTTCCTCCACGCTTCCTCCTTCGGCAGTGGCAAACTCTACCAGGCGGTGCTTAATGTGGAGCACGCTCAGTTGTGTCAGAGTCTGTGGGTGCGTTCTGTGTGTCTTACCTTGAACAGACCATGCTTGTGGCTGTGCTGTCCTAGCCACACTCCACTGCCCAAGGTGAGCTCCATCTGAGGAGGGTCTATCACCCGCTCATAAATCCTGTCAACAACAAACCAGAAGAGAACGGTATGTTAACAAAACAGGCCAAAAAAAAAAAGAAACACACAAGTTTACCGAAGCTTTCCAGCTCTGACAGCGACACTGGTCCAATACAGCTAAACACCAGGATGACTGCCCCGGAATATGTTCTCTCCCCTCAATCCCAACCATCTCTTCCTGTCAGAGGAGGTCGAGCTGAGACCGCTCTCCTTCCATGTGAATGTCAGTCTCACTCCACTGCACCCTGTCACCAATATTCATATTTGCACATTGGCTGGACTTCCAGTTCTGCACCAGACAAAAAAGTCAAAAGTTTCTTTGAGTAACTAAAAAAATCGTCTTAAATAAAGTATAAACAACACACAAAATGACACCTGAAATACATAAAACTAAATTATAAAAAACACGGTCAAAGTTAAATTTTGCACTATATACCTGGAAATTATTGATCTAAATATATTTTTTCACATAAAATTAAATGGAGTAAAATCCCATTTTAATTTGTACAGTGAAACACTTCCCTGCCTCTGTAAGTTGATTAGCCGGCCCAGTAATTGTGCAGCACCTCTAAGAGCCTCTTGGCCTTAGTAACACTAGCTTTAACACTACGAAAGCCTTTGATATGGGACTTTATTACTGCAATAACTTCCTGTAGAAATTACTTAAATATATAACAAAAAAAACTCTAATATTTACAGGTAAATAAGTAAGAGTTTATATTTATTAAAACCTCTATTATCCTGCTACACACATCAATAGCGCTGGGTTGAGGGGGGAAAAAAAACAATTAATCGATTTGAATCGATTTAAGCTTACTAAATCAATAATCGATTTACAAAAGATATAAATCAATTTAGCACAGAAAGCTAAAGTCCGCTAGCTTGATGCTAACGTTCAATGGAATTCCCCATAGGACTGCTAATGCTAACGCTCGGTTGACCAAACAAAAAAAAAAAAATTCATTGCTGACTAAATGAAAAACTTTAATTACTTACAGGCATTAATTTTCCAAACTATTCTAAGGAAAAAAAATTAAATTAACTATTTGTGGTCTAAAACTTATTTTTTTCCCTCTTGCTGTTGTCTTCTTCTTGAATAAAGTGTATTTCTATAGCGCGATCGCCACCTAGTGGCCAAACTGAAACGTCCTCCAGCACAGTTTACAATGTCAATGATCTTAACATTTTTGTTAAAACTTTAAGACTTTAGAGAATCCATGTAACTGTATGCAATTAATCTCATTATTTTACTAATACATTTTGCAATATGTGAACTGTATCAGATTAATATGAATATATTCAAATTAAATACTAGATTTTTAATGTATTTCTAATCCAATGTGTTTAAATTTGTAAACTTAGAATTGAATTGAATTGAATTGAATTGAGGAATTGAAAGAATCGGAAAAAATCAGAATCAAATTGATTCAGGCTCTTGTGAATCGAATCGAATTGTTTCTGGAAATTATAACCGATACCCAGCCATACACATCACTGCCGCTTCACAAAATTACAGAAACCAAGTAGTTAAAATCAGTCAGAGCTGCACAGATTGGGCAAAAATCAGAAAACTGGCTAACACTGAATAAGAACATGTTTCTATGCAAACATCTGACAATATTAATTTGTTTGAATGTATTCATTTTTCAAAATGTAAGTAAGTTTTTTTTTTTTTTTTTAATAAATCTGGGGCATCTTTGAGGGGTCAAATCAGAATCAGTTTACAGTGAATAAAAAAATCCAATGGTAAATTTGAAGAAAAAAAAGGGAATTTAAAAAATGTTTTAACTCAAAAGTAAACATTGCAAACTTGAAGCAAATATTAAAAACATAGGGAAAATAGGGAAATAGGGAAAAAAAAAAAAACTTAAATTAGAAAAATAAAAAACTGTCACCAAATTATATATATATATACATTGTTAGCATCCTTGCAGTTGCTAGCTTGAGATGGCTTAACATCCTAGATTTGCTAGATTTGTAGTCAGGCTCATCGCCCTGTCTGAAGTCACCAGATAAGTCAGCTCCGCTTTGAGCTCAGTGAGTTTCCGACCCAATTCTCCCCCTACCCATACAGCATCTCCCTATCCCTCCAATTGTTGGGGCATTTGAAGTGATAGTGGTGTCCAAATTTTTTTTTAAGTTGTGGTAGTAGGGACTTATGACTGTGTATCCCTCCGCCGGTAGGGTGAACCGCGTTGTCCTGTATCGCGGAGGACAAACAAATTTCTTCACATGCGCGTGCTCTGAAGCACAGAAGTTTACATTTAAATGTAAGTAATGACTTTTTGTTTTAGTATGACCTTTTTAAAGTTATAAAACCGTTGTTGTTATGTATTTCCGAGCACTATCAGCTAACGTCGACTATTGATGACATCATCAATAGGTAGTATCATAAATGGTAGATTAGCATGCAATCCTCGGTAAAGTACAGATGATGACTTGTGTGGTGAAAGGAAGCCGTGTTAAGTGTCCTGGTTTACCCCAATCTCAACTTCTGAAAGAACTGCTGCTTAATATGCAGGCAGCCGTCAACAGAGCTCCACAGCTTCTACTTCTAAAAAGGGCATCTGTCAGTCTGTCCCGTGTGACTTAAATGCTGCCATGAGCCAAACTGTACGAGCTGAGTGCAGGGTAGAGCTCGCCAGCCAAAGAAGATGATAGATTCTTGGATTAAGGATTTCAAGTCTTCTAGATGATCCAAGTCAGTACGTCTGATCAAAAAGGAAAAGTCCAAAACTACTCAGTGAAAAGTGAGGATGGTTTCAACAGGTCCCTCTCTGCATCTCAGCAACACGTGAAACCTATAAAGTCAAGAAAAAGCAACACAAAAAGAAAGACAAACTGGAGCATTTGGGCTGAAGAAGACAAAGAAACTGGCCTGAAACTAGAACATATCCTACCAAGATGGCAGATATATCATGTTTAATGGATAAAATGACCCAAATTCTTTTACCCCAAGGTTGCTGCTGGGAATAGGACTGGTTTTACCTGTAGCACTGTATGCAGATGAAAATAGAGTATAATCTGGCTTTGTCACCCAATTCCCAATAGTGCTGTGTGCCAGCTTCTTCACTATGTTGGATATCTGTAATTACTTCACCTCAATAATGACCTTATCTTCTGATAAAAGCTCTTGTGGTATTTTTTTCTGATAAGCAACAACCACTGTAGTGGTTGAAATATTCTTGAAAAAGAGCAGCTAACACAGAGGGAGTATGGTAAGATGAGAGTATATGTAAGCGTCCCCTGGGTCTCCTTGGTGGATGGCGCTCCTCGTGCCTGGTTGCCACATGGGGCCTGTGCTAGACAGCCAGTAGGAGGTGGGCCGGTCCATGCTGAGCTTGAAGGAGGAACAGTAATGACACCCTTCATCACCCCGACGCAGGAGCACAGTGACGCTCACAACACATAAACACAAGAAAAGTGTCAAAGACTTGGGCTGCAGGACTGTGAAGGTTCATGACAGATTCTAACTGCATCCATAAGTACCAACTGTGTATGAGATTTAATACATGAAGATATTAGTGTTCATCTGATATATAGCGCTGGGTTGATTAAATCAATTAATTGATCTAAGCTTAATAAACTAATAATCGATCCATAAAAATATAAATCGATTTAGCACATAAAAGCTAAAGTCCACTAGCTTGATGCTAACGTTCAATAGAATTTCCCATAGGACAGCTAATGCTAACGCTTAGTCAACCTAAACATACATTCTGACTAAAATAACATCTTTATAAACTCACAGGCACACATTTTCAAAACTCTTCAAAGGAAATATGTGTTTAAAAGTAACAAGATGTGGACTAAGACAGTTTTTTTTTGCTCATATTGTCTTCTTCTGGAAAAAGGTGTATTGCTATAGCGCCATCGCCACCTAGTGGACAGACTGAAACGTCCTCCAGGAGAAGCTGAACAATGTTTACAATGTTAATGATATGAACATTTTAGTTAGAACTTCTCCTTTAGAGAATCCATGTAACACTGGATGATATTAATAATCTCATTATTTCACTGCTACATTTTACAGTATGTGAACTGTATCAGATTTATATGAATATATTCAAAACATGTTTATATAATTAATGTATTTCTAAACAATGGTGTCTAAATTGTGTACATTTTGTTCACTCAAATTTGAATTAAATCAAATTGTATTGAGTGGATCGAAAGAATCGGAAAAGTCGTGAATCGAATCGACTCGATTTTGGAAATTATTATTGATACCCAGCCCTACTGACATATGAAACAGGGTAAAAGAGAAGGCATGCTAAATTTATTTCTATTTGCCAGCACAAACTTGCTTTTAAAAGTACTCAAGTCTGAACAGACTTCTAGTGAAAAAACAACAGATTACAGTTATGTCCTCTATGCATAAAATACTATGAAAAATACTGAGATATAGGCAGGGAAGTTTCATTGTGTCCCATCTTTTACCAACCAATTCAGTGGTTTAGTAATAGAATTCAGCCCTGAAGGTCGTGAGTTCGAATCCATGGTTTTAGTCATGCCAAAGATACCATTCCGATCATCTTTTCAGCAACTTTGAAAGCATTCTCAGTGGGTCTATTAATTATGATTACACAGTTTTTTGGCAAAAAAAAAAAAAAAACTACTGTTTTACAATCTGCAGTCTTCAGTACAATCTACACGGTTCAGTACCAGGTATTTATCTCTGAGTCACAGTGGTGGAGGTTTTAGATAAACATGTCCTGAATCCATTTTAGATCACTGAATCAGACTCTTCAAAATGAACCAATATTGACAAAGAATCGTATAACCAACCACAAATTATGATATGAATCTAATCACTGTTAAAACGAATTGTTACAGCCCTAAAGACAACTAATGGGACTTTGGGTAAGCTCTGATGACAAAAAAATGAAAATAAAAAATGAATCTGCAGTTGGCCCTGTGACAGACTGGCGACCTGTCCAGGGTAAACCCCGCCTTCGCCCACCAGTAGCAGGGATAGGCTCCGGCACCCCCGCGACCCCGAAAGGGAAGAAGCGGACAAGAAGATGGATAGATGGAATCTGCAGTTACCATGCTGGGCAAGATGTCCTTTTTTAAAACCTTTTGCCAACATTTGTTAAACGGCACTAACTAATTCTCATGGCAAGACTTCACAAAACGAAGATTAAGTTGAGGTTTGTCCACGCTTATTGCAGGTGTGCTCATGGCTCACAAGACCAATACCAGAAGAGTACTACAAAAGAGGTTCGGGTCCGTGCTTGGATTTGAGGCCTGGATTTTGCACCTTCGTCTCTTCTCTGCCGGGAACATTCTCCGGGAAGCTTCGAAAGGTACAAATGGTCTGATAGGTAGTTGTGCGCCAGGTGCTACAGTCGGTAGCAAGATAGGACCACTGGTTGAGATTAATTTTACAAGTACCTAAGGCCTTTGTAACCCTTGTGCTATTCTAGGTACATTGACGTTGGGAGTGGGGTCATCTGGACCCTAAAAGGCAGAGCACTGAACTTTTTTTTTTATGAATTTTGATTTTCACTGGTGTCAGACAAGAAATCCTGTCCACCTTCATCCACATTTGTCATGGGATGTATAACATGTCCATGTAAGGCTTGGGTCAACTGGACCCCCTAAGGTAGCACAAGGGTTAAGGCAGTCCTTGTATCCCTTCCTAGGAGCGCCTCTGTTCCGGTGCCCAGTAGAGCTCACCATAAAAGACAATCTTTGGTAGGCGGAGATTGTATAGTCTTAAGACATGCCCTGCCCAGTGAAGCTGTGCTTGCACTTGTAATTACTAAGGATGGAAAAACTAGCATCAAGCTCCTAGCATTGGCTTGTTAACCCTTTTGATACCAGTTCGAGTAAGTGGATGTCACACTTTGTTATAGAAAATTGTATGACTATCTGAGGTAATGAGAGAGTATTTGAATCAAAGTGTGCTTGTTACTCAAATTCCAGGTCAACAGGTGTCAGCAACTAGAACTTGGTACGTGTCCTCGCACACATACAGAACAGGGATCTGGAGAAGTATCTTCTCCAAACAACCATGAAAAGGATTCCTGGTATGGATGCGGAATAGAAATGGGGTAAAGATGAATGCATGTGTGACAAAAAGGGTTATCAGCAGTCATTTTCATTCTGTTCAGGTGGTGGAGGTTGGTCTGTGCATGCCAACTCACACAGGAGACACACAAGTAAGAATCAAATGAATAAAAGCCTTTACATCCACCACCACTTCATTGACCTTTAAAATCGTCCTTCATTAGGCTGCCGAGTGCAGCAGGAGTAATTACGTCGAGGTCTGCAGGAGCTGCTGGACTGGAAGCACAACCAACCATTGATCTAACCGAGGCTTGTTTTTTTTTTTTTTTTGCTGGAGTTTCCACTTTGATTTGAGCCTTTAAGGCCACATATTTTCTCCACAGTTTCATTGTTGTATCCCGAGAGGTGCTTCCAACACAATCTCCAAATGATTTCATGTCTGAGATACCGCGTTTATCTCTAGCACCAACCGCACCAGGGCCAGGAGTGCTGAGGTTGCCTGCACCGAGAAACATTAGTAACCTGATTTCAGCTCATTATTATTCTTTGTGCTGAGCCCTTTCCCTTGGCAGGGGCATCAGTGATCAGGTAAGGAATGGTTGCTGCTCCAATGATGGGCGCTGGCATCGTCTTTGACAGGAAATTAAAATGTTACACATGAATTCATTATTGGGAGCAAGATTTCACTTTTCTCAATGCGGGGTTTTGTCACCTATTATGCGATATCAAATCCTATAAAATGTACAAAGGTAACTCCATAAAAAGTAACATTATTAGATGAAGTTCTGCCTCTTTAAAGTTTTGATCATTAATCTAATGTTGCATTCCATTATTGCAGCCTTTTTCCTTATCATAATGATCATTTTGAGGGAAGCCAATGAGATGCTTAACAGGTGGAAAAAAATTCACCTTCCAGTTCACTGGCTGCTTTAATGAGCAAAGTGTGACTGTCATTTTCCGGCTGCTGGACAAAAACACAGCATAAGTCATATCATTATTAGATCTTTAAGGTGGTGTGCTCCCAATGTCTGCTTTTCTTCATTAGCCGCATATAATGAAAAAGACATCTCAGCGCTTCCAGACTTATAGACTGAATCAGGAAACAGGTTTGCCATCACTATCCTCGCCAGATGATTTCTTTAATGAGGGAGCTTAAAAAAAGGCAAAAAAGATCACATTTATAGAGGATTATATTCCCTCTGACTGAGCTTTTATTCCTGCAGTTGGATGCTCTCTGCATATGAACAATTATGAGGAAATTGTATATTTAATACAAATGTAAATAACAGTCCTTGTTTGCCAAAACACATTTTCCGCTACGCAGTCGTCCTTTTATATTTGGTACGTCATGCTTTAATCTTATTTCTATATCCTACTTCACTTAAATGCTTTAGAACAGGGGTGTCAAACTCAAGTCCTCGAGGGCCGACGTCCTACTGGTTTTCCAGAAATCCTGCCTCATCTGCTGCTGATTACCTGGATCAGGTGTGTTTGGCCAATAAGGAGCTTCAAAGGCAGGTTGGTTGGAAAACATGTAGGACACCGGCCCTTGAGGCCTGGAGTTCGACACCTGTGCTTTAGAAGATCACTGATCTGATTTTGTCATGCTTTTTTAAAGACCCACTCTGATGAAAATCGTGTTTCAGGTGTTTTTAACATGTTGTTGTGACAATTTTCTCACAAATATGAAGAAAATAATGTTTAAAATTTCACTTCTGAATTTATTTTAATTCAAATTATTATGAATGAGGAGCAGTCGCACACAACAGCATTTGAAAAAGAGTGTATTTGTGATGTAGAAAATATGCTGGACAGGCCGCAAGCTCCCGCCCACAATTCAGAGGTGAATTTCTAATGAACTACTGCCGCTCTGCATAAACTATGTCCTAAAAAAATGACAACTTCTTGGGGTAATTTTTGCTAAAAGCATCAAATTTATCATTAAAAGACCACTGGGAACACTTTTACGATAGATTATAAGATGATCGGAGTGGGACATTAACCTAATAATAATAAAATATATGGAGCCAAATCAAGGTAAAAAAGATTTGAAATCCAAATTAAACAACTTGAAATATTCAAGCGGAAATATTGGTGTTAAGCTAAAAAAAAATCTTAAAGTATCTTACCTTTGCAAAGTTGTACACAAAATACTACTTTGGTCATGCTGTAATTGAACAGGAAATATGCAGAACACAGAGATTATGAGTATATTAATGATTAAATGGGTTAGAATCAAATGAATTGTATTTATGGTGGACACATCTTTTTCATCAAAAGTACACATCTCATGATAGCAGGTGAGACACTAACATACAGACACATACATGCAAACACCTGCAGACTAAAAACCCTTAAAGCAGTGAATGTCCAAAAATATATATCATTAAAAAAAGGAAGGAAAGCAGCGAATATTAAAGAGGGACTGTGACCCCCAGAGAAAGAGGGGCTCTTTACCAAAACAAAAAGGCCAAACCGAAAAAAAAGGGAAAGAAAAAAAAAATCACTTGTGGGCACTGTGATTGCAATGAGCTGGCTGCACACTTCCACAGTCCACCACTAATAGAGAGTTCCCTCTCACATTCATTTAACTACAGCTAACAGTTAGCCGCTAAGCTAGCGCCATCTTTCACTGATTTTGCTGCTTCAAGAGTCGGATGAAGTTGGGCGTTGTTGAGTCTCTGTCAGTAATCCTTTTATCTGCTTATTCTGCAAACTGCAAAACGTTTTTGCTGAAGATCTCTTCACGTTAATGTCTGAATGTAAAATCACCGGCAAACAGGAACTCGCGCTTTTATAGGGGAGGCGGGGCAATGTTTTTCTGAAATTTGATTGGTTGGACTGTCGAATAAATCCAAAGGCCCTAATTTAATTGGATGTTGGGCCGACACCACACAGACTAAAACAAATGCAGACAAAGACACTGCAATATATTTTTTAATTCTTGAGTTTTGGGGGAAATAGCACGTCTTTCCAAGTCAGAGGGCTAAAGTCCAAGTCAAGTCAGAAGTTATATATATATATATATCAAAGTTTATATCAAAGTTGGGAAGTGAAAGTTGAGTCTAAAGTTGTCAAAATCATGACTCGAGTCTGACTCGAGTCTGACTCGAGTCTGACTCGAGTCCAAGTCATATGACTCAAGTCCCCACCTCTGGTCTGAATAAAGCAAAATTTAAAAAAAAACACTTGATGTTGAGCAATACTTCAGTGGTCTTTAATAAATGTTTTACAAAGTGTTTTTATTGAGCGATAACGATATCCTTGGGGCGCTTATTCGCAGATTCCTCCGATCCCCAAGCCCCGCGAATAAGGGGAAAATGCTGTTTTCTTTTTCACATGAAGCACCCTCCAAAAACTACAGTATTTTGGCAGTAAACAAAGAGCATCTACATGGTATTACTCAGCTGTCTTCTAAGCTTAATTGAGAGGTTTTAAAGCGTGCCACAAGCAGGGACAGTCGGGATAAAAAAGCCACGAGGGAGAGTTAAAGCATGCAAGACTTTCAGAGTGAGTCTTTGAGCCATGACTGAAACAAAGGCAGCTGCAGAGTGATCTGTGAAAAATGCTCTCTAAGTAACAAAAGCCAAAGCATGTTGGAGGTTTAACCAAGACAGACGAGCTGTTAGCATTTCATCCTTTAAAACCACAGAATGCAGTTTGAGTTCGCCGACAGCGTCGATGTTACACGTTGATGTATGGGTCAAAAGGGGTGAAAGATGGGGATCAATCAACCCGTTAGCTAAGTTTGTGGTTCATTCGGGCCACGTAGAGGCTTCGGCGTTTGCAGTTCTAATGGTTCGGTCGTTAGTTTAGTGGCTTCCAGCAGGATATATGAGCAGGTCATTTCAAACTATAAATCTGATGAAGACAAAGTTGGCCGTGTGTTAGGAATTTTAAACACAGTTTTCTGAGGAAACAAACAGCTGCAGTGTCCTGGATGTCCTCTGCATCCCTTAAATCATGAGTCGCTAATAAGCTGCGGGTTCCGTTTATCACACTTTTAAATTGAGCTTCTGAGACCGAAAGAATTTGTCAAGTTCCACTTAAAATATTTAAGCTTAAAGGAATCAGGCAGCCCATAGCAAAGCGCCAAGCAACAGGTTAAATGAAGATTTTCTATAAATGTCAACGCAGTCCTTTAGACACCTCATCAAAGCTAATGGAGCTGAGTCAATAAATCTGTGGGCTCATATCTTTCCCCTTGAATAATAAGGAAATAAAGGATGTTGTCAACAGGGAGACCATCCGTTAAGCATGACGAGCACAAACCTGACAGCCGCTGACTCGGCACTAAATACAAAATAGGAAAATCAAGGTCATTTAGTCGTTCACCCTACGTCAGGGTTAAAAAATATGAATAAATCATTTTGATTTACATTTAAAAACAAGACAAAGCAGCTTTATCAGACCTATGGATCATGTTTTGTTAAAACCAAACCCTTTGAAGTTTTTGTTTTAACTGAAAGACTTCATTTGATTAAGTTCTTAAGACCAGAGCCAATATTTGAGCTAACTCTCTCCACACACAGTCACAGGGCCACAGTTCAATAGAAATAACTACAGTGATAATATAACCTAAAATGTAATGTCAATGCATCTGAACGCCATGTCTTAAGGGGATAAAGAAAGACAAATTCAAATTTCATATCTACTCACTACCCCTACATTTAGCCCTTTAAATGGAGGAATATAGAAAAATAGGGGCTATGTCTGAATTCCCACCCTAAACCCTACTGCTATAAAGCTATATAGTGAAGGTCTATAGTGCTCTGGATTTTAAAGGAATTCAGACACCACTACAACTTCAAGTACTCCTACAATTGGAGGGGTAGGGAGAAGATGTAGGGGTAGGGTTTATTGTATTTTTATTTATCTTTTATTGTGAAACCAGTCAAAATTTGATATGTTGAAAGTAGGAGTGTGTACTTGAATGACTGCTTACCTTTTGTATGCAAGCAGTGATACGGCTTTAGTTACATTTGATTGTAACATTTTATTATGTAATCAGTTGTTTGTGGACAAGTTTAATGTGTTAGTGGGTATTGAATGATTGTTTACATTTATATTGAAGTTTGTATTGTATTGATTTATACTTGTTTGGGGACTACAGATGGAAACTAGCTTCAGCTATAATCTGGTGTAAAGCATCTTTAATGTTTTTGCACATTGTCCCTGTCAAATAAACTACTACTACTAGGGGTAAAAATTCACATTTGGCCTTGGTTTTATGAATACGACATTATAAGGCAGGGGTCCCCAAACCTGTTCTTGTGAGGGCCACATAACTGTTTTCTTCTGTGATGGGGGGGCCGGGGTCGGTTTGTAGGCTAACAGAGACAGTGTAGCAATCACAGCCTAAACGTAAACATTTAGGGTTTTCCAGAAAGCCACACATAGCCAAATTTTTAATAATTCATTTCTGTAATCTTCACAGAAAAAAAAAAATACAAAAACATTTTGAAAACTAGATATATAGCATTACCTGGGATAGATCAATAGTTGAACATGCTTAAATTGATACCTAAAAACACTGTAGTTGAAAGTTAGTTAAATTATTAGCAAAGTGCCAAATTAACAGAAAAAAACTTAAAAAATTAAAAATGAACCAAAACAGCTAGCATGTAGCTGAAATATTAGCTAAATGCCAAATTAGCCTAAAACAAAACTTGAAAAATGTCTAATTTAGCCAAAACAGTTTGGGCCAAATGGGGAGGAGGGCCGGATCCGGCCCGTGGGCCGTAGTTTGAGGACCCCTGCTATAAGGCATAATAACTGCATAATAACTTTTTAATAACTGCACTTTTTAATCCAGATCACCTTACACGTAGATTAACTCTGGTTGTATTTACTGATGTTGAAGCATATTTTTTCTTTTTAATGAATTACAAACAAGCTAGAGTGCTATGTATGCTAAAGTGGCTAGCATGTAGCGGTAATGGACGGTGTGTGTCTTTCTCATCAACATTACCTTATGTTTTGTTTTAGCAGTACCATTCTGGTTTTTTTAACATGTGTATGCGCTAATGTGGCTAACGCTTCTAACATGATAAACATTAGCTTGCTACAAACAAGTTCTAGAGCAGAGGTCAACAACCTTTTTGAAACTTAGAGCTTCTTCATGGGTACTCAGTCATACAGGCTACCATTTTGAAATAACAAATTAGCTCAGTTTGCCTTTAGTTATACATTAATAGTGAATAATGATACTCCTCTATGTACAGACACTGATTTATCACCTTTAATTATCAACAATGACAACAAGCTAGGAAACAAATATCAATATTCAGAACTTTATTAATCTCAGTAATTGTTATATTTTATGGGAAAATGTCCAATTTTCACCATTTTGTTTCATGTTTATCAACTGTGTAATGTTAAAAAAATCAACTTACACATTTTTAAACAAATCTTGTCACATTTTGAACTAATGACCAAATCTGCAGCATTTTTAACTTAATTAATGACCTTTGAACTGGAGTAGGTCAGAGGTCACCTAAACTTATCTAAAGTTTATATATCATGAACATATTTTTAAGATGTTTTAATTTTAAATCTATGTAGACGCAGCTCACAAGTGAATTGTGATGCTTTTAGAGGAGACCTGTGGGTGACTTGTGTGGCTCTTAGGGGCACCGATCTAGTGTTACTGTGAATGCAGTTTATAAGTCTGACAGACTTATCTCTGACTTGTTTTTTTAGTTAATGTGCGCTACAGATTGGTGAATCTTATGATGCACCTTTTATTGGCGGTGGGGCTAATAACCCAGTGTGTCTTATAGCTCGGAAAATACTGTTTTTTTTATGCTATTTGAATGTAAAATAGTTTATGAGCAAATACCCATAATTATTAGATGCATGATTTTTGGAAAAAGTAAAAATAAATAAAATGAAGCAACTAGAAGAGATATGACCTTCTACAGAAGTATTTTCTGTTTGGTGCAGATTCAGTTCGAAACCCCAAAGGAGGAAGCCGCGTGAGGAGAAACAAGTTACTTTTAAATCCTCCATGCTTTAAGATCGACTTTCATAAGACATCTGAAGATCACACATGCAGAGGCTTGGCTGCACCGAGTAAGAGGAACCAAAGAGACGCGGAAGGCCAGCAGGAGGTACCGAACGTAGAGTGGAAGAAAGGGCTTCTGGGAAACACGGCTGATGACCTTCAGCGAGTAACAGACAAGTACACTGTGACAGACGGCCAATGTCAGCACAGCGATTAGGTATTCAGGTCCAAAACAGCTGAAGCACGGCTCTGTACGAGGAGGAGAAATTTATAAACTACAATTACATACAGCAGTTATGAAAAGGTCTGACCTTGTCTGAGCTCTGCAGCGTCACTAATGCTGGTAATATCAGACCAATGTGGGTGTGACAGAGAAATGACCTACATGTACTGTTTGCTGGAACCAAATGCATCTGAAAAATGGCAGGTGGAGGTGGAGAACTTAAAGAGTCATTGACTGTGCGAGAGCGAGGAGACTGCAGCGCCATTCGCACTTCACATATCTGAGTGCGTACAATTTTTATTTTATTTCAGTGCATGTCATTACGTCTAAATGTCTGTGCCATTCATTGATATGAACCTGAAACGCTGCTGAAGCAAAAAATGAAAATTCATTTATCATCTGGACAGGTGAACTTTTTCTTTTTTTACCAATAACAGGCAGACAGAACAGCAGGTTCTGGTCTGCAGTAGATGCTATTGAATTGTAAAAAACTGTATTTGATTGAAAGGAAAACAAAGATCCTGCAGCTTTAAAGAGACAACCATATGTTTATTTTATAATTACAGTCATGTTTTTGTACCAGTATTTATTGCATGTATGGGCTTTATATATCAATGGGGGGTGTTGGTTTCAGTGTCTCTATTGCAGTGTTTCCCAACCCTGGTCCTCGGGGCACACTGTCCTGCATGTTTTCGATGACGCCCTGCTCATGCACACCTGATTCAGCTCATCATCAGACTCAGCAGAAGCCTGACAATGACGGCCATCAAAGGCAGGTGTGTTTGAGCAGGGTTGGATTAAAAAAATGCCGGACAGTGTGCCCTGAAGACCAGGGTTAGGAAACACTGCTCTATTGTAATAGTAAAGTATTTTGAGCTGCTCAAAGGGTTAAAACATTTTTATATGTACAATTTGATTTGATTTACCAGCAAACTGCAGTGATACATTTATGTGCCTTTATTGTAATTATAAACTATTTAAAGCTACTCAAACCATTAAAAACAGATTTGTTTATATACGGTTTGATTTGATTTGATTTCCCAGCAAATTGTAATGTTGAATTTATGTCCCTCTATTGTAATTTGATTGTATTTTTGAGCTCCTCAAAGCATTAATAATTTATGCTTATGAATAGAGTCTGGTTTGGTTTGATTTGGTTTACTAGCAAACCTAAATGATAAATCTATGTGCATCTTTTCTAAATGTAAAGAAATATAAGCTATTCAAATAATTAATAACATATTTTTACTAATGCAGTTTGGTTTTGTTTAGTTTGGTTTGATTTGATTGATTTACCAACTAACTGTAATTATGAATTGATGCAGCACTATTGTAATTGTAAAGTAGTTAAATCTACTCAATGCATTAATAACTTATTTTTTATGAATACAGTTTGGTTTGATTTACCAGCAAACTGCAATGATGGGTTTTCTCAGTTATGTTTTTGTGGGTTTTTGGGAT
>NC_050514.1:2211765-2229226 GCF_002922805.2 Oryzias melastigma
CTCTGTCTGTCGTTCAGTTTCCTACCGTTCACTACTCTAGCACAGGAAGACGGTTTGATTTCTGATAATCCCATCATTTACACAGGAATACTGTTCAACACTGTTCACTTTGTTTTATAAATGCATGATGCTGCTTAAAGTTTTACTTGATTTGATAAAATAAGAGCACAGAGCTGGTCACTAGTTTATACTTTTGGCCTAATGTAATAAATCAACAGCCACAATTAATAAGTCAGTAATTCCATCTCATACATGCAAATGCAAAAATAACTAAATGTAAAAAAAGTAATTATCTATTTTTTTTTCCTTATCTAATAAGAGGATAAAAAAGTGCTATTAATGTTAAAAAATGTATTGTATTCCTGTGTGGTCTTAAGCAATATGTCCAGAAAAATATTTGTGAAAAATTGAGGTGTGTTTTCTTTTCTTTTTTTTGTATAATAAAATAAATATTTAACAGTTTAAAAGACATATTTATTACTAAGATTAACTGATTGTTCCTTTAAAGCCAACAACTAGGAAAGACAGAAAAATCCAGTCCCTTTAAAAAAAACCAAAGGTTACTTTAATCAAGACTACCTTCCAGATTGTCTAAATCTGCTCAAAGTGAGTAAAAGGACATTCAAATCTGCAGAAATATTGCTTTTTTTAAATTTTAAATGGTTGTCAAGTTGTATCACTTCTTTCCAGATAAGTTGGTATTAAGTCATTTTTTTTTTTACATTGTCTTTCCTGAAATTTGTGTTACCAGTTTGTCCTTGAGCAGCATGCAAATGGTGATTTAAGACCCATTCCAATCATCTTTAGATCTGTTAAAAAGGTTCCCCATGGTCTCTTAATGATAATTATGCAGTTTTTAGCCAATATAAAAAACTGTCATTTTCTAGGACATAGTTTCTGCAGAGCGGCAGGAGTTCATTAGAAATTCACCGGTTGGATATCATTATTTTGTTGGTTCTTGACTCATAACAATTTGAATAAAGAAATACTCAGAAATGTAATGTTAAGATAATTTATGTCCTTCATCAGAAAAATGTCACAAGAACATACTAAAACACCAAAAACATGAGTGGGTCTTTAAACAAATACATATGAATGAAGTTGCAAAAATGGCAAAACAGCTAAACTCATTGTGTTTTTATTAAGGCAAAAAAGCAAAGATGTCTAATCTGCTTACGGTGTTGATGCACTTTAAATAGGGTCACATCATAAATGAGTTGAAGAAAGTCACTGAAACAACAGACAGAGATCAAATCCTGTTAATATAATAAGAAATGATTCTGAGACAGTAGAGGAGGCTAGACGGGCCGCATACGCAGATGATTAGCTGTGTCTGGACAGAAAAAACTGATGTCAAACTAATTCAATGGCAACTTCTCCACTGAGCAATCTGAATCCATTAGAGAGACTGTCTCTTTCAGGACTAAAGAGCCACCAGGTGACTGTCAGAGCAGAACATGCAAAAAGATATTAGACGTAGTAAAGGTTGATTGGGGATTTTAGTCTGTAGTGAAATCTTCATCAAGTGATGCTTTTAGATTAAAAACCATTCAGGAAGATCTGTTTAATCTTTCTTTTTTTTTCTTGCTAATCTCTCTGTCAAACCTGATTTTTACACTGTCAAACCCAATATGTGTGCTGCTGTCTTCAAAAATAATTACCCCCCCTCCCCTCCCCGGGATTCTTGAACTGCCTCCAGCCAACTCGGCTCATCAGCCACCACCTCCATGATAGCGCGAGGGTTCGTCCGATCCTTTATCTCCTTCCTTTGTGTAGAAAATATAGCTGAACTTCTTTCTTTGCACATGAAATCCATTCTTCCATGCAGCCCGTCTTATTGAACTGAACCTCCACGGAGCTTCACGGGCTTTAAGCTTCAGATTTCCCTCGGCTCTAATTTTACTCAAAGACCCTAAATCAGAGGCAATCTGACTCATTTTCTTTGTTCAAAGAAGTAGTCGGAGCACGCTAAGTAGAAACCATATACATGACTGAGTGGAGCTTACTTTCATTAAAAGTAGCTTGTGTAGATCAAAGACTAATAATGTAGATCTGTATGCGAAATTCATTCATAAAATTTGGGGAAAAGACAACTTTGACAAAATGCAGGTTTTTGGGATCTTTTAAACTAAATCTGTGATAGGCTAAAAAATTACCAGTACTTGATAAAAGCCATTTGAAAATTTAAAAAGATTATTTTACCAGTGAGAGGGGAAATTTCCCTTTAATTCATGCTGGAAAGCAAAAAAAAAACAGTTAAACTATTAAAACATACATTCATGAAGGAAATTAAGCTAATGGATTTCAAAGGGTGAGAATTACTGTAAAGGGCAAATGCAGCTGGAACCACAATCAAACTTTAAGTCTTTATAAAAGAATGTAGAAGAAGACAGGAACTGACTAATGGTCTAATACTATCTTTGCACCGGACAAGCGACACGCCTTCAAGAATACGCGTTCAAGTTAGACAGACAAACCTCTGCTTTGATCCTGCCTTTCCTCCTCGTCCTTTTTTCATCCGTAAAGTTGTACAGAAGCATTAACAGTGGCAACACCTCCCCTCAACCCAGCTTAGACAGCAGCAGCGACAAGAAGGAAGGGGGGCTCTGCACGGTACTGCACTTACATCAAACTTTTGAGTTATTTTTTTATGTTTTTTATCATTACTTTTAAATTATTATTTTTTTACATGAAATAAGCGGAGCGCCAAACTGGGAAAAAAAAATTATAATATATAATTGTTGTGATTTGGTGCACCCCTCCAGGACATGGTGCGCTAGGCAGTCGCCTAGGTCCACGTTGTGGGCGTTTTGAACGCAGCCTGGTTGTTAGGATTGAGGAAATTGGACAATCAGAGCATTTGTGAGTTAGTAGTACTCATGATTGGAGTGGAACGTTAGGCTACTGTACAGTAGCATCACCCACACCTCAAAAGTGCAGGTTACTCACACTAGCCTCAGGAATACTTTACAAAACACTTGACACACGCACGACGCTCCATTTTTGTGGATAGCATGTGTTCTCCAACAGCGTGATCTGAAGGCACTGCCTCTCTGAGCAGACAGCATGTCGTACGCGTCCTTTTACACCTGCCATGTTTTCATCTGAAGAACCGCGCACAGGGACCGCTGAGGGACTTCACACCAACAGCCGAACATGAAATCTCCCCTTTCTGATCCAACATCTAGATTGAATCAGAAGCCAGACCCCAGAGTGGCAGGAGGTACACAAGTGGCAGGTACACATGAAGCTGTTTCCATGCAGAAAGGCAGAAAATGTGAAGCATGTTACGAACAGACAAGAATAAAGTGTAAGTCATTTTGATGGATGAGGTTAGTCTGAGAAGGGAGGGAGCCATTTGTTGGGTCTCTAGATAAGATTCAGGGCTCTCTGTTGGTGAAGAATAAAAAAAATCTGTTCATGCCGACCATGATAGATCATCTAGAACATTTTAAAAGAAGTTTGTTTGAACTATTGCTTTACATGGTACTGAAAAATGCATGATAAACGGCAGACACAACATAAATAAACTAAAGAAATATCTACTAAAAATGTCGTTAATTCTTTGACACCAGAGCTTTAGCTCCATTGTTGACATTCTTTTGAACTACTGTAACGGTAAACAACAGAATAACAGTGGCTCGAGTTTTACAGTCACTGATTCTTCCTCTTCTCTGCACTCGCACAATCCAGAGCCACCGTTCAAAGATGGGCGGGACTTGTACACTGAAGCTGCAGATGCACAACTTCTAAAGTGACGTGGGACTCACACCAGTTGACCAATCACAAAATATAACCCCATTTACAGAGGTAAACAGTAAAAACAAAAACTGACTTAGTGTTTGGTTACTCTTTAACTATAAATGTTGATGCTAATTTAGAATGTTATCAATCATGTGGAGTCTAGATATAATTCCACATGGACTGAGACTTCTGCAGAATGCAGTCAGCTGGTAGAAATTCTAACTTAAATGTTACTTTTTGCCATTCTGCAATGCCTGCAGTCTTACTGTCATGTTTCTGCTTATCTATGCACTTAATATACATTTTGAAATATTAAATGTCATGCAAAAACATATTGTCTACATTACAACAGATAAAATCAAGGGAAATACTTGGAGTTTTAGAAAAATCAGTAATACATTATCAAATTTGGATTAGAATTTTTCCAGTATAAAGGAAATTCTTGTTTATTTAACTTCTGACTATGTTTATTTTGTATGACAGTTCTTTTGTTTGCTTTTTAATGTATCAGATGATTTCCAAAACCGGCGTGAACTCTGAACTCTGTATTTGGTGCATTCTGAAAATAAAAATACAGTAACACTTTATAATAACTACACACTATGAAGCATTAGTTAAGCATAAGTTAAGCTTGATTTAACACTGAATTAATCATTTATAAAAAATATTTATTATTATTTTTTCTCAAGTGTAGCTTATGTTTCTACTGTGCGATAAATATTTCAGTGTTGTGTATCCCTCTGTATTGCTTTTTTTGTTAATAGTTAATTAACAATTACTACATGTTTTATACCTACATGAATTAATCTTGAGTTACAACAGGAATGTGGGTTTATAAATGATTTAATAACCAATTAACAGCACATGTCTAAAAATGTGTATGTATAATAGTACATTTACAAGGTTTTTATAATAATTTACTAACACTCTGTAAATGAACTTACAACTTAAAGAACCACCTCTAAATAACTGGTTTGTAATTAATTTAATACTTAATTTTAAATTTTTAATTGTTAATGAATAAAGTCTTAACATACTATTAATAAACACATTGTAGTAATCTTTTTTTAGTCAAGAATAAAGCCTTACTAACAACATGCATAAGCTACTTAGTAATGCTTAATAAAGTTGGAGTGAGGCTTTATAACTTATTAATTAAATGATAACTCATGCTTAACTAATGCTTAATTAATGCTTCATAGTGTGCAGTTATAAATACAACATTTAGTTAGCAGGTTAAACTGGGTGGATGATGTCACTCCACTGCTCTGCTTCTCTTCCAGCTGATTAACTTGATCTGCTTTGTTCCACCAACAAGCTGCTGCAATGACTGTGTTGTGAGAGGAAGGACAGCGGCCCCAGAGGCCGGGATTTGGGCTCCCCTGCTCTAATGTCTTCTTATTTTCATTACAGTCTAATCAGAAAGGCGGCCGCTGCTGTAATAATTAATCAACAAACCAGTGGCCTGATGGCTTTCACAGCCATCCGGGAGGAATCAGACTTATGGATGAAATCTCCAGTGGATCATTCAGGTTTTCATTCACAAGACACGACAGTCTAACCTCTAATAAAATGTACCCTCCTTATTAATTCACTTTGTGCTCTTCCAGCAGAAGTTGTGAGGAAAGCTGCAGGTTATGCCAGCCTGACTCCCAGCAGGAGACGGCCTCACAGGTGAGGTGCATATCTTTAGACCAACTTAGAGATTCTCCCTGTCTTTACCGTCTGTCTGTCTACTGTTACATCATTTACAATAATGAAAGATCCTGGGAAAGGTTGAAC
This sequence comes from Oryzias melastigma, assembly GCF_002922805.2. Taxonomy (NCBI): domain Eukaryota; kingdom Metazoa; phylum Chordata; class Actinopteri; order Beloniformes; family Adrianichthyidae; genus Oryzias; species Oryzias melastigma. Next base: position 2,217,292 of record NC_050514.1, read on the forward strand.
TTAACATCAAGTCTGTCATTTAGCAAAGGTTTAGTTTTATTGCATTCTGACCAATTGTTCTAGAATTTGGAACTGTGATGTGTCTAAGGCCACAAGCTCTCCACTTAAGACAATACAATACTAGTATTTTTAATGTCTTAGGACTTATTCATGATTTTTGAAGTACCATCTACTATCACAAGTTGAGAACTGCCCCCTCCAGGAAGAGTCTGCTGCACCCCCAAGCTAACAGCTAGCTTCACAAGACCCCGCCCCCAGCTCGTGTACAATCGTGCAGATGCCGGCTGTCTGTGTTGTGATCCAGTTTAGCGATTGCCAAGAAATAATCATTCATTTAGCGTTCAAACTTTGTGAAGAAATTTCTGGAGGAATCTACACGACATGTTGGGATGGATCCTGAACGTATCCGAGAATGGAGCAAGCAGATGGGAATATTGGAAAGACGGCTGGAGAAAGGGAAAAGGCTATTCCCTGGTGAAGAAAGGGAGTAGACTATTTCCTGGTGGAGAAAGGGAGTAGACTTATTTCTGGTGGAGAGAGAGAGTAGACTATTTCCTGGTGGAGAAAGGGAGGGATAAATTGGGAGAACTACTTTTAACATGGATTGGTAAACTGCATCACCATTTTTAGCAAAAATCTTCAGCATCTTTTGAAACTACTTTCAGCAAAAAGCATTCACACTAGTATTATCACAGGAAATGCAACTTTTCTAGTTTAACTGTAGTATTCCCCTGTCCACACCAGTTCCAAGTCTTCTGCTAGTAGAACTCGAGGGAACCCCCCCTTCTGCGCAGAGACACCCAAACACGGAATAGACTGATGAAGGGGGGAAAAAATCTAGCAATTTTTTACACCCGTCACACAAAATGTGCATCTTGCATAGACTGTGCATGATTATTTTGCTGTTTAAATACAATTCTGTAGTGATTTGTGAGTCATTGACGTAATATACGCACATGATATACCCAATCAAAAAATGATACATCGGTGGTACATGCGTGAAAAGTCAGTAGACATTTGTGACACAGTCATGAAAAGCCACTAATTTGTGAATGCATCCATCAAAAATCACGTATGATTATGCAATAATTTCATATGAACTACATAAGGCATTTTCTCTGGGTGACGTCCAGCCAGCTTCATCCATTTTATGTACGGTCTATGCATTTAATATAAACAGGAATCATTGGTATTTTTAAATTATAATTTAATGATCAAGTCATGCAATATATACATGTTCTGGTCAAGTTTCTTCTTTTTTTTCCTGTGTAGATGCTTTTCTGATGTCTGAAGTAGATCAGAAAGAGCTGAATGGAACCTGCTTTGGAATCTGTCACTTTTCAGTCAATTCCAGAAACTTATAATCAATGCTGCAATAAAAAACTAAATTAAAACAAACATCTGAACTCACAGTCTGAGTTCCGGGTTAATTTGTATTTGGATGTTTCCCTGCCTGTAGTGTGAACAAGCTGTCATCCTTGCAGACATACTTCCAAACAAATATTTACATCTGATAAACACGGAAAGCTCATTAGACCTGTCACTTCAAAGGAACACGTTGCAATGAAATCACCCGTTTGCAGCAGAGCTCATTCAACGTTTCCAGCTCGTGTTACCTGTTGCAGTCCACATGCAGCAGGAGGTGAGAGGCGCTGATGGTGAGAGCGATCTTGTGCCACTGGCCATCAGCCAGACGGTAGGGGAAGGACTCGGAGCGCGGCTTGCCTTTGAAGCGGTAGTGGTAGCGGATCTCCTCCCTCACGCCGCTGCTCTCCAGCTCAAAGTAGCTGTAGAGGAAGAGAGGAATGATGGGACTCAGCCATGTACACTGAAAATAATGTATAAATCATTGACTGTAGAAGAGAACTGGACTTGACCTACTGGTTCAAAGAAGCCACAATCCCAATATTATTATCAATAACAGAAGTTCAACTCAATACTTTGTTATATACTCTTTGTTGGTAATGACAGCAGTCAAACGTTTTCTGTAAGTCTTCACAAGGTTTTCACAAACTAGTATTCTGGTCTATTCCTCCATGCAGATCTCCTCTTCAGCAGTGATGTTTTGGGGCTGTCGCTGGGCAACACAGATTTTTGTACTCCCTCCAAAGATTTTCAATGAGGTTTAGATCTGGAGACTCCAGGACCTTGAAATACTAGTTACAGTTTCACTCCTTTGTTACTCGGGCAGTGTGTTTGGGATCGTTGTCATACTCAAAAGCATGTTAAAAATGGGTAAATACACATAACATTAATGGCCTCAATGATCCTGTGTCTAAACCCCCTGGTGATCAAATAAAATTCATCACCAAAATTTGGTTAATTAAAATAAAAAGTACCAAAGAAAAAAACGGTTTCTCTGTTGAAAGGCATTTCCATGTATAGTTTTACATTTCAAATAAATGATAGGCTGTATACAGTATCTAGATTGTGTCCATTTGGGTAAAAGAATCAGACTGTTTTGTATCATCATGATACACAACCCTAACCTTACCTGAAGAACAACAGCTGAAGAATCAGAGACAAGAGGCGCTTATCTCAGTTTGCACCCTGTCACAAAGAAAACCTTTAGACACAACAGTGTCTTCCACATTCTTCAATTAACTTCTGCAAAACAAATCAGTTAATAAAGCACATAGCTTCCCATAAATTCATTTTTGACAACAACGAACGTTGCATTCCATGGTGAATTACTAAAACAAAGAAGGTTGCGTTTTAAAATAGAAAAAATATGCATCTTTACAAAAGACAATAAAAAAAATCCAGTTTTTCTTTCTAGTAAATGATTAAAATACCAAAATGTATTTAGAGGTTTTTAAAACCTAATTAAAAGTTTTCAGTTAATACAACAGATTAATTCCTGGGTAGATTCACCACCTTCAGTGTTTCTCAGATAAACTTTCAAAAGAATACTAAAAAAAATAAAATAAAAAAATGAAAAATATACAAAGTTGCAATCATTAATGCATTAGTGAGGCTTTGCAGAAATTATGTTGGGGTTTTAATTTACCCAGTGACATTCCCAGAACAAGCCTCACATTGTTTTCTCCCAAACAGCAAAGATAAGCCTGAGTTGAATCTATAACGCCCACTTATCAGTGAGAAAGCTGCTGCATCAGTAGCTCTGTGCATGGTGTGGGCTTCAGTCTCTGCCCTCATCAGCCAGACTCAAATCAACATCCAGCCAGTCGCAGGCGGCGGCAGCAGCCTGGGAGCCGTTCAAAATCACTGGTGATATTTCATCCACCCCGAGGCTACAAATGACCATCAAACCAAAACACTGAGTCCTAACTACCCTCATATTTAATAGAAAAGAAAAGTACCCCACTATTTCCTCTACAAATCATTATCGTAAATGCTGACTAATTGCACAACAGTAGACTATAATGGAGAAAACCAACAAAAAGCAATAGGGAGATCCAGAAGTCTAAAGGCCATGACACACATGTATGATTTGTGCATATTGCACAGATGAAAATTGGTCATACATGAATATATACATGGAAAAAGTGAAAAAAATGTCTTATGTCACATTTTTCAGGAATGAAGCACTTGAAAACCACAGAAGAAGTAGGAATAAGCCATGCAAAGTGAAATTCCTCACTTTAACATGGTTATCACATCACTTCAGCACCATGGTCAGCGGTTGCAACAGTTGTATTCCCCTGGTCCGCACCAGTTCTAAATCAGCCTCTAGGTGCCTGCTGAGGTAGCCCACCCGAGGGAGGTGGACCCCGCTGAGACAGGGGACCCCCAGCGAGTGTTGCCATTGCCCTTGTCCTACCCGGCCCCCTTCCCACGACCAGCCTACTCTGTGGCGCTAGACTCCACCCCGCGAGAGACGCCACCCCTTGTCCGGATCGTCTGGGGAGTGGGAGACCCCCACTCAGTATTAAGGCTGGGTATCGATAATAATGTCCAGAAATGATTTGATTTGACTCCCCACAGCCTGGATCCATTTGATACCAATTTTTTCAGATTAATTTGATCCATTCAGTTAAATTTGATTCAATTCAATTTTGAGTGTACATGATTTACATATTTAGACACATTTGCTTAGAAAAACATTAATATAATATAATTTGAATATATTTAAATTAACCTGATACAGTTCACATACTGTAAAATGTATTATTTAAATAATCAGATTGTTAATATCATACAGTGTGGATACATGGATTCTCTAAAGGAGAAGTTCTAACTAAAATGTTCAGATCATTAACATTGTAAACATTGTTCTGATTCTCCTGGAGGACGTTTCAGTTTGGCCATTAAGTGGGGATCACGCTATAGCATTACACCTTTTTCCAGAAGAAGAGGAAAGAATAGGCAAAAAACTGTTTTAGACCACAAATAGTTACTTTAAAAATATTTCCTTAAAATACTTAAGAAAATACATGCCTGTTATTTTATAAAGATGCAATGCATGTTTACGTCGACCAATTGTTAGAATTAGCCGTCCTATGGGAAATTCCTTTAAATGTTAGCATCAAGCTAGTGAATTTTAGGTTTTTGTGCTAAATTGATGTCTATTTTTATGAATTGCGATGCTGGTTTGTTTCATTCTCTTTTATCCTCTTTGTCCTCAGCAGTCTTGGACTGCTGGGTTTTGTTATTTGTTATTGGGGTCCAGTTTTTTGTTATTGCCCCCTTCATTCCCCTAGACCTGAACCAGGTTTGCCCAGGGATGTTATATACACATCAGTGATATGTGTGAGAAAAGTCTGTTGGACATACATGCACAGAACGGTCATAGAAAGCCACAAACGTGTGCATGCATCTCGCGAAAATCACAATTGCGTAAAAATTTATGAAAAAATTTGCTTATGAACTACGTAAAAAAATATCCATAAACTGAGTCTCAACCAACCAAAAATTTCAATAATCTCAACAGAATTCACATAAAGGCTCATCAGTTGAGACCCTCGACAAATTACGAATGCAATGAACACTTATCAATTTCGTATGTCACACATGTATCAAGAAAGACCGAAATCACAGAGTGTGACACGGCATTTAGTGTACAAAAAGTGAACAGAATGTATGCATGTGTTGTAACTTTTAAACATTTTAAATACTAAACTACTTCAGTTGTGATGGAGAAATCAAATATCAGATCTGCCAGAGAACCTGCAGTATCCCTCATCTGCGGCTTTTTCTCCACCTCTTGATGAAGGAATCTACCATTCATTCATCCTCCCCTGTCAGCAGTGCTGCAGCAGAGCTCTCACAGTCCCTGACAAGAGGTTTAAAAATCAATACCCACCCCCAATGTTCGCAGGCCAATAACGTCCTGGATCAAGTAAAGGTTTCTCTTTCTTGCTTGGCTCTCAGAAAGTGTCTGACCTCCTTCACCTTTACAGCCCCTCGAAAAAGTTTCGGCTCTTTGTCTCTGGCTGGCTGACAAATTCTCTCTCAATCCTGCAGACACTTGAAGGGGCGTAATCGTAAATCAAACCGGCAGACTTCTTGGAGCTTTATCTCTCTAATTTCTCAAATGTCAAAATGTTGATTTCATTTTGTTGTTACAATTCACTAAGGGGAGTCTCTGAGCTTGATGCTAAACACATTGTTCTTTACATACCGAGTAATGTTCAATATTTAATCTGAGTGAGTAAATACATGCATCAACTAGAGATGTTGCATTTCCTGTGATAATGCTAGCGCGAATGCTGTAGTTGCTGAAGATGCTGAAGCTTTTTGCTGAAAATGCAAGAGCTATTTGCAAAATGTAAAATTTACTAAGACTAGAAATTTCATAAAGAACTATGACAGAGCGCTGAAGTTGACCTAACTTTCTGAAAAATAACTTGAAAATCCCTAATACATGCCAGTTTTGCTAAAATATTTAGTGTGTTGTTTAAACATGAGCTAAACTCCAAATTAGTCCAAAAAACCCCAGTAGATGCCAAATTGACCAAAAAAGCTAGCTTGCTGGTTAAATACTAGCTAAACTAAAAAATAGCCTAAAATCCATTAGCAAACTAAATTAGTCAAAAACATTAGCCTGTTGCTAAAATAGAAGCTAAACTCTTAAATAGCCTATAAAAACCTCAGTAGATAACAAATTAGCCAAAAAGATTAATATGTTGCTCAAATATCAGCTAAACTCCAAATCAGCACAAAAAACCTCAATAGATGCCAAGTTAGCCAAAACAGCTAGCACGTTGCTTTAATAGGCTACTAGTTAAACTCCAAAACTGCCTAAAATTCCTCAGTAAGGTGAACTAGTCAAAAATGTTAGCTTGTTGCTAAAACAAAAGCCAAACACTAAATTAGCCTAACAAAAAACCCAGTAGATAATAAATTAGCTAAAAATGTTAGCATGTTGCTCAATTATTAGCTAAACTTCCTTTTTTTTAAATTACTATAAAATATTATGAATATGTTTAAAAATTTCAACAGTTTTTTTATCTGCTTTTTTTTACAAAAATGTAAATAAAATTATGTACTAAAAAATCTATTATAGTGTTAATGTTCTTTATATACGTCATCAGAAAATGCCACAAGAACATGTTAAAAACACAGAAAATATCAATTTCATTTCATCAAACTTCCGGTTCTCTAGAGTCACGATGGGTTTAAATATGTAATGAGCCCAGCTGTTAGTTTTCCTCCTATTTGTCCCCTCAGTGTTTCTCATTTGAATAGTATCTTTCATGTTTTCTCTGCTATCTAGTGCCTATTATATAATAAAGACTAAAGTTACAGCTGACATTAGTTGAAAAACTGAACATTTTTTAAGAGTAACCTAAATGTCACATAATAAAGGGACAAATTGTAAAGTACTGTGACAAAAACTAGTAAATTCCGATTTTCCTTTATAGTATGAATATTTTGAATTTAGCAAAATAATACTTGGAGAGGAAAAAAAACAAACTAGATTTGGAAATATATTAGGTTGGATTCATAGCGCCAGGAAGCCTGCAGCCCTCCTGACTTTAATCCAGACCAGGAGAAGATCTTCATGGTTTGGAAGACAAACTGCATTATTATTTAACAAAAAAAACAAACTAATAGATCTGACCTTGAAGATCCCAGAACAGCTGTCGTAACATTCCAGATCATAAAAGTCCCACTAACTCACGATGCTGATGTTACCACCTCAGGATCAGAGTTGAGTCATGAACCTCCCTCAGAGAACCGACTCTTATCAGGACAAAGCAGCCAGTATTAGATTGTTCTACAGCATTCAACACAGTCCAGTCTGGACTCCCGTCTGAAAAGCTCCAAAAGATGCACTTCAGTCAATTCAATTCTGTACGTATAAGTTTCTAACCGAGGTCGTCTCAGGATGCTGCACTTATTCAAACAAGCAAGAGACAACCTTTTGCATTTGCTATAATCCATTTCATTTTGAGTCAACTGAAATTGTAATCGTCCAAGCCGGTCTAGATCATTCCAAACACACCAGAAAATCTCAACTGTATTTTAATATTGGCTCATGTAGCAAGCGACCAACAGATTACCTCAAAGGATTTTCAGTGTAATCCCACATGCTAAGCACGCTATAGTGACTGGTTAGATACCTGCAAATCAATAACATGACATGCAGACAATTCATGACAAGACTGCAGGATAGTTAGTGAAAAAGCATCCAGCAGCAAAGACCCACTCTGCTGATAATGGTGTTTTTAACATGTTCTTGAGGTGTTTTTTTCATGATGGAGAACATATATTATCAAAAGTAAGCTTTCTAAGTACAATTATTCAAAGTGTTGTAAATCAAGAATAAACGAAAGAATGGCATCCTGATGTATCAAATTGTAGACGACTAGATCCATATATGTCTTAGTTTTCCTCATCTGAGTTCAACACTTTATAGCTGCAAAACCCATTGAGTGTGAGGGTCTGTAAGCTAGGGGGAAGCGTGGAAACGGAGAACTCTGTTTGTGATGGGAAGGGGGGAGGGGTTTGCGCTGCAGCAACAGTCCCGCCCACAACTCAGAGATTCATTTCTCCTGCTACTCTAAAAAGGAAATAAGGACACAGGTTTTTGGATATTGGCTAAAAAAAATGTCATCATAAATAAAAAACCACTGGGAATGAGTTAAGATAGATCAAAAGATGATCACGGTGGGACTTTAACGGATGTTTCCACCAGTACGTCGACTGCCCCACAAGGACAATAACCCTCTAGATCTACTGTATGCAAACTCTCAGGATGCATACTCTGTTGTCCCCCCACCACCTGGGAAATTCAGACCACAACCTCATACACCTGCGAACTAGCTACATCCCTCTTGTGAGGAGCCCAGGGCGAGCTTAAAACCTACATGAGGGATGCTAAAGAGGCGTACAGGAGGAAGCTGGAGAACAAGCCGAAGAACAACAACATGCGGGAGGTCTGGCATAGCATGAAAACTATGTCGGGCTACAGCAGTAAAGGTGACGGTGTGGAGGACAGGGGCATGGAGAGAGCCGAGGAGCTGAACACATTCTTCAATCGGTTTAAAAGCCCCCCCTCCTCAAATCACCTTCAATCTGCTGGCCCCCTCCCTCAGCCCTCTTCCAGCCATCCTGATCACCCTTCAGCTTCTCCCCCCTCGAGCCCTTCATCCCTTTCGTCTGGCCCTGACCATACCCCTCCCTCCATCACTGCTGAACAGGTGAGCAGTTAGCTAAGACGGCTCCACCCCAGGAAGGCAGCCGGTCCAGACCAGGTGTTCACACAACTCCTGAAAGCCTGCGCTGATGAACTGGGGACCCTCTCCAGCACATCTACAACTTGAGCCTGCGGCTGGGGAAGGTGCCTTCTCTGTGGAAAACATCCTGCATCGTTCCTGTTCCTAAGAAGAGTTGCTGCAGTGAGCTGAACGACTACAGGCCGGTCACTCTCACTTCACACGTCATGAAGATGCTGGAGCGACTGGTCCTGCAGCTTCTGGGACCCCAGGTGCAGCACGGGAAGGACCCTCTCCAGTTCGCCTATACCAGGCCAAGATCGGGGTGGAGGATGCCACTCTCTACCTTCTCCACCGGTCCCTCTCTTACCTGGATGTGGTGGCCTGCACGGTGAGGATACTGTTCTTTGACTTCTCCAGTGCATTCAACACAATCCAGCCCGTCTACTCCAAGAGAAGCTCCTCTCACTGGCAGTGAGCCCCCACTTTGTGACTTGGATCATGGACTATCTGGTGAACAGACCACAGTTCGTCAGGATGGGGAGCTGCAGGTCCTCCATGCAGACCAGCAACACAGGGGCCCCACAAGGCACAGTCCTTTCACCTCTCCTCTTCCCCCTCTACACCACTGACTTTCGCTACAACTCTGGTACATGTCACATGCAGAAATTCTCTGATGATACTGCAATTGTGGCATGTATCAAGGGGGGTGAGGAGGGGGAGTACAGGGGCCTGGTGCAGGACTTAGTTCGTGGAATAATCTACACCTGAAAATTTCAAAAACAAAACCAAAGAAATGGTGCTGGACTTCCGCCGGACACCTGCTGCTCTACAGCCCATCACCATCGATGGAGCAGAGGTGGAGGTGGTCACCACCTATAAATACCTGGGAGTTCTCCACTGAGCTGCTCACCAAATGTTGACGCTATCTACAAAAAAACCCAGAGCAGGATGTACTTTTTAAGGAGACTTGCTTCTTTTAATGTGTGTCCCAAGTTGCTTTTTATTTTCTGGCAGGCTGTTGTTTCTAATGCTCTTTTATATGCAGTGGTGTGCTGGGGGGGCAATGCTAGTGGAAAGGACATGAAAAGACTAAACCGCCTTACCAGGAAGGCAGGTAAGGTGGTGGGTCAGAGTCTGGAGTCGGTGGAGTCTGTGGTGGAGCGGAGGATGCTGGTGGAGCTAAAGAAAATCATGGAGAACACCAGTCACCCCCTGCATCCGGTATTCTCTGCTCGAGGAGCACCTTCAGCAATCGCTCCACAGAGAGATACCGGAGGTCCTTCGTACCCACTGCAATCAGACTGTATAACACTGCAGAGAAGGGGGGCAAGAAGGGGACCCTGACTGTACTGCTGTTTTTATTGTCTTGTATTGCTTTTGATGGTCTAATTGTCTATTTTTTTTTTTTTTATGATTGTAGCACAAACGTTTTTGGTCTATGTTTGATTTTGTTTTGATACATTTCTGTTTAGTGTAATGTTTGTTTCAGCCTGCTATGAGATGAGACACAACACATCTAAAAACATTTGTGCTGCAAACGCAAAAATATTTTTTTAAAGAAAAAAAACTGTTTGCAAATGCAAAAAAATTTTGAAAGCAAATACTAAAACATTTAATTTGCAATTTTAATTTGCAAATAATGGATTTTTATTCTTAACACTTCACATTTTGTTTGCAATTTAGAAAATTTTCATCTCAAAACTGCGACTTTTGCTTGCAAAAGTCCAAACATGACTCCATATAATATAGGTAAAATCGTAAAAAGTAAAAGCAATTTTTATCTTATCTTTATCCTTCTTATTATCATTGTTTTAACTGCTAACAAAAAATGTGCTGTTGTGCCAAAATTCAGCCACAAAGAGGAAGAAGAATGAAAGAAGGTGTGATAAGTGGCACCACTTCATCATCTCTACACCGACATCTGAATACATCTAATAACACCCCGCACTGCGTCCTAATTCTAAAACATGGTAAATGAACAAGCATCGCAGGGAAACGTTTCTCCTCATCTTTTCATAAGGCTGTGCCAGCATCCTCCAGTTTGTGTGTGTGCAGGGGGTAAAAAAAAACAGAGGTCTGACCAGTGGGTTTGGCTGTTCCCGCTGCGTGTCACCGCTCTGGTATTAAATAAATACATCGCTGGATAACAACCCGACTGTCTCCATCACGCCGCACAAGCCACAGCTGCTTACACTTGTCAGCTGGAGGAGAATCATTTGCATCCAACAAGAAGCAAAATGGAAAAAAGGAGAGCTCTCCAAGCTTCTCCTCTTCCACCGATAGAAGCCTCCTCAGGGTTTTGAGAGGCCTAGAATCACTGAGTGAGCAAAAAAAAAAACACTGTTTTCCTGCTTTTACTCATGAAATAATCATCAAAGGCATTAGCTCCCCTTCATGGCAAGTGTTTATTTTATGAAGTATTTAGTGGTAGCTATTACACGCCAGTGTTACGCCATGTTTAATGGGGGGTGGGGGTGTTGGTCTGTCGGCAGGCAGTCCATTTATAAAGAATAGTGGTGTCTGTCAGCCAGAGAGGAAAAAAAAGAAGAACTGCTTGTTTGGCAGCTAAGGAAAATATAATAAGACATCACAATTCAAAAGCCTTTTTCCTCATTAAGCATCCTTTCATATGCCGAGTGGTACAAAGCTGCTGTCTAACTAACGGCGTGGATTTAACAGGCTCAAACTGTGAGCATCTACGGCTTCAGAATGAGAACGAGACTTGTTTGGAGATGGAACAAAAAGAGGAAAAATGGCTTTGAGGTGTAGAGCACGGATAATCTGTATGAGTTTAGAGTGGATTAGGCAAACTATGAGTGGAGGCTTTTGTCATAGAAAATACCCCCCCTCAAAAAAAAATATCTGAAAACAGATATCAAATTTAATATATGTTCATGATTTATTGAGAATTCGAAAGACCTGATCAGAAAAGGAACCACAGACTAGAGTCTATAGATTTTTTGGAAAGATGGCTGTTCTTTGGTTTGGAGGGTAAGAAAAGAGCAAAGTCTTGACTCAGTAATGCATTCTGTAAACCAAAAATCTTTTTTATTCTGTTTTTTGCAAACTCCAGACAAAAGGAGGTCCACTGCCTCCTTAAGCAAAACTCACACTTGACCATTCTCTGAGTTTAACAACTCAATTATTTGGGGTCAAAGCATTTGACATTAACAAACCTTCTATGATTGATGACAAAACCATCAGGGAGTTTGATTCCTGAGTGTAACGTCTCAGAAAAAATGTATTGTTAAGCTTTTTTTTACTTGCTGTGGTTTGCCTAATAAGAAAGAGAAATAAAAACCAAAAAC
>NC_050514.1:2229352-2237537 GCF_002922805.2 Oryzias melastigma
TTATTGTTAAGCTTTTTTTCACTTGCTGTGGTTTGTCTAATGAGAAAGAGAAATAAAAACCAAAAACTTAAGATTCTAGAAACCTTCTATAAAAGTGATTCATTAAATTGTAGTTTATAATCAGATTTGTCTGTGCATTTTATCAGGTTTTTTTTTCCCCTAAACTTCCTGCTATCCTTCAGTAAGCTCAGCAAAAAAGTACACCAGTTTGCACATTTTTTTTCTCTTTTAATTTTATTTAACCTTTATTTATCCAGGCAGGACAGATTAGGAACAGCATTCTTATTTTCAACCGAGGCCTGGCAAAAGCCAAGACCTTTGGAAGTTGACATTTGTACTTAATCATATATTTCAAAACACACAACGACCATTTTTTGATCCATTCAAAGCGTCCCCAGTGGTTTTTTGATTATGAAGATGCCATTTTTAGTCAAAATCAAAAAACCTGTTGTAGGACATAGTTTCTGCAGAGCAGCAGGACTTCATTAGAGGCTCATATCTGAGCTGTGGGCAGGACTGTTGGCACTGAGAGCTCTCTGTTTACATCCCCATCAGCTCCCACCCTCCATCGTTGTATCACAGCAACATGTTAAAAACTCCAAAACCCTTATTTAGACCAGAGTGGGTCTTTAAAAATGAATTTTCTCTGGACGTTTGAAGCAGTAGTTCAACATGAGCAGTCAAAGGTTTCCACAGGTGAAGGACGGTTGACTTACATCCTCAAAAGCTGACATTTTCTTACACTATCTTTTTATAATCTTCTTTTAAATGATCCCAATGTGTGCTACACACTCTTATGCAGTATTTCCTCTTTTGTGTGTAGTCCTAAATGCCAAAGTCATGCAGGTGGCGTGATTTTTTACTTGAAAAAGATGAATCTAAATGTTATATGTTTTTTATCGTTTCCTGCTTATCATTCCAACCTGATTCTGCACTCAGATATAGATTTAATAGGAAATGGGGGAAGTCCAGCCACGAAGACCCCAGAGCTGCATATGTTGCTGTGACATATATTCCTGTGTTGGATTGTGGGGATATTTTACACACACATGTCCCAGTCCAGGCTCTGCGCATGTTGTACTCAGTTTTTCATGCCTCTTTGTGTTTAATAACAAACTCTGTTCTACAAACTCATCACTGTGAACTCTCCTTGTTGAATGTTCTACTTTGAAGGCTCGTCAGCTCAAGCACTGCTACACATTTATGTATGAGGGACTCATTGGGAGGTTTCCTTTGTTTTTAAGTCCAAATTCAAATTCTTCCCCTACCCTTCAAGCTCCTCCCTATCCTGCCAGTTGTAGGGACATTTGGAGGGGTTGGATTGTCCGAAATGTTTCTTTAAGGGATGAGCCTCAAGGCAGAGGGCTCGGCATGTTGGCACAGTGCAGCGCGGAACAAGTTTCCTCAAGTTTACAAAGTTTAAATGTAAGTAATGATTTTTTGTTTCAACATGACTTTTTAAAGTTATAAAACCGATGTTGTTATGTATTCACGAGCGCTAAAGGCTCCACGCTAACAGTGAAAATTGATGTACTCGTGTCTGCCCTAGTGTCAGGACAGAAAGCGAAATCTTTCCTTTTCAGTATGGGACACCTAAGGACTGGAATTCTCTCCAAACGACTATTTAACTTCCATATCTCCAAACTGTCTCAGTTTGAAGCTATACAAATGAAACCTCTATGATGTTTTCTTTATTTTTTCTGTTTTAATCACATAATTGTCTTGGGTTGTGTAATAATGTGCCTCTTGACAAGGACCCCCTTGAAAAAGAGATGTGTGAATCTCAATGAGACTTTAAAGTCCCCCTCTGATGAAAATCAATTTTTTTTAGTTTATAACATGCATGTGTGGCCTTTTTCTTATGAAAGAAAACAAATGTAATAAGAAATAATTTTGTTTTAACATTTCAAAGTATTTATGTTGGTTAAAAACTTCATAATCATAATTAAAACACTACTGGGAACATTTCTTTTAAATAATAAGAATCGTTATAGGTGGACTTTAGTTTTAGTTTTATTACTTAAACACAAAATAGTGTTAAAAACATGTCGTCTGAAAAAATATTCAAACCTATTCCTTTTTATTGACAAAACATCTTATCGTAACTAAGATTTTGCTGAACACAATCCTTAATATGAACAAAATCTTTGACAAGAAAAGTATTAATTGATTTTATTTTTTAGTCAACTATTATCTTTAGAATTGAAAAGATAAAACAAGTATTAGTTCAAACACAATCGAGTTAGAATATACTAATCTGACAACATAGATGCATTTTAAATCAATGATTTAATCTATTCTGAAGCTACAAAGGAGTTAATCACGTCTTGTCTCGTCACTCATGATTAAATGAGGTGTCTGTGTTCATTTCTCCTCCTGGAGGTTTCAAAGTGCTGAGTCACAAACCGGCAGAGTGACGCGATGGCACCGTGTCTCATGAGATGAGGGCTGGGGGGGCAGAAGAGCTTTGGAAAGTATCGTGTCAGCTCAGGGAGGACTCCGTACGAGTGACAAGTGGTCTTCATCAAAATGCAGCGGCATCATCTATGAGAGTAAAGTTTTAGAAATGAATGGCTGCCAAAGAGTGCTGGATTGGCTCTATATCATCCTGTCCTTTTTCTTCACCTCCAGTGTCATGCAGCTATTTTATGGGTGGCAGCTGACAGCCAATTATCTGCTCAATAGGGGGGGTCAGCCCTCTGGAGATTGTCCTGGGAATGGGAGGAGGATACTATGGTTGTAAATGCATAAGGTACTGACCTGGAAAATCTCAGCAGATATGGGTATGTGGCACTGAGCTTCAGCTCACAGGACGGCCATCGGTGTAGGGAGGGATCCCTTCAACACGTCAGCCGTGGTGCAACTCTGAGCCGAACTCACTTTGAGGTATGTAAATCAATGATGTAAAGGGGGAAATCAATTCTCATTTTCACCGTTTGGACAGTGTCGGTGTCGCCCTGTTAGCAGGACAGGTTTTTGAAGGGGGTCATGATGCTGTCAGATTTGAGCAAGTGATGAACAAGTAGAAAGGTGGAACCGTTATCGCCAAGGGACAGGCGGGTCAGGATATCCACAGAGGTGCAGCTCTCGATCCCCGGGGCTTAAAGGTAATTCGGAGCAGCTTTGTAATGGCAACGCTCCAGATTAAAGAAAAAGGCAAATAAATCAGTAATGTGTTTGTGCCAATCAAGTCATGACTGGAATAATTAGACGTTATTAGTTGATGCATCCAATCCAGACTCATAACAACACATTTACTTTGTCCAAGAGTTGAGTCCAAGATCATTTCATGGCAACGATTTATGAATCCGCTGTGTTCTGATGATGAAAATGTGGGTGGTTTATTGAAAAATTACATTTGGACACGTTTTTTTTTTTTTTCTTTTTGTAAAAATGCTTATGTAGTGAGCATTGATGGATTCTAGTTTGTAGCAAAGACTTCTGGGTAATTTCTAGTCAACTTGATTTTAGAATTGTAGATTTGGACAGAACTAAAAGTTGAACGTAGAATATAGTGCACTATAGTGAGTAGGGAAGGAATTCTGACACAGCCAATGTATTAGTCACAGGTATTGTGAATATGCTAACATGGCTAACACTTCTTAAGTGGCTAACACTTCTAAGGTTAGGTTCACACTGGACGTGGAGCGGAGGGCGCACGGCATCTGCTCTCCCCTGCAATTCACACCAGACGCGCATTTTTACACGACAGTCCACAGGCCAATTTCAAAACTTCTTTTGAATAGTAAAATTTTAGAAAAGACTTGCTGAACAACTTAACTTATTTTGAGATCAAAACAATATCTGTGATGCCTTCCAATGTGGTTTTTAAAAGAACCATTCTACTGAAACAGCTCTTCTGAAAGTTTTGAAAGACGTACTCACGGCTGCTGATTCTGGTCAGTACACTGTCCTCATTCTCTGAGAACTAAAATCTGCTTTTGATACCGTGGACCATAGTATTCTGACTGATCGACTCCACTGTGATTATGGCTTATCTGGGTCTGTCCTGAGCTGGTTTGTTTCCTACCTCAGTGACAGAACCTATAATGTCACAGTGAACATTATGAAAACACAAAAGCTATCCAGCGGTGTTCCCCAAGGATCTGTTCTGGGCCTTATTTTATTCATGTTGTACATGATTCCGCTATAGGGAAACTTTTTAGTAAATTTAAGCACATTTTTTACCATTTCTATGCCGATTACATCCAGCTCTATTGCTCATTCACTGAAAACAATTATCACATGCTATCCTCTCTGTTTGACTGTCTGGCTACTATCAAAGCATGGTTGCTTGAAAATCACCTACTTCTTAACTAGCAAAAGACAGACTATGATTTCTGCTCCTGATGCTAAAATTCCCACAATCAAAACCCACCTCACCTCTTTGTGCTCCTCTTTTCAGTCTAGTGTGAGGAACCTCAGTGTCTGGTTCGACAAATCAATGTCTTTTGATCAACACTCGAGAAAGCTTGTAAAAAAATGTTATTATCATTTAAGGAATGTGGCTAAATTAAATTCAATCTTATCTAAATCTGACCTTGAGCTGATAATACATGCTTTTATTTCATCACGCTTAGATTACTGCAATTCCCTTTTTACCTGTCTTAACAAACAATCTGTGAAACGTCTCCAAATGGTTTAGTTTTTAGAATGTTGCATGGACAGACCCCAGGCTACTTTTCTAACCTTCTACAGCCCTATTCTCCTGCTCAATTCTTGCGATCTGAAGCTTTGAACCTTTTAACCATTCCAAAAACTCCCCAAAACTCTGCAACGCTCTCCTGTTGTCACTGCGTCAGACTGACTCTGTTGAGACGTTTCTGTTTAGTGAAGCTTTTAGCTGATATTTTAATTTTATTTTACCTTCCCCCAACCTTTGAGTTTTTGTCTGCTATTAGTATTTTATCTTTTTACTGTATTATTCATATGTACTGTTTTATTGATTTTTCCTGTATTTGATCTTTTGTGAAGCACTTTGTGAGTGGTCCTCTGTGAAAAGTGCTTTATAGACTTACTTACTTACTAGACACTTCTGCTACAGTTTTTTTTTTTTTTTACCATCATAGGTAATTTACTGGCAATTATTGTTTACATCATCGAACAAAAGTAAAGTCCGAATCATGAGACACAATTTTTCATTATTCTCCGTTTGGAGGGCTAAATGTAGAGGTAAGGAGAGGGGAAGAATTCGAATTGGGCCTTAGTGTGGGGGGGTCAGCCAAGTGTCCCACCCACAACTCAAGCGTATTTTTAATGAATTACTGCTGCATTACAGACACTAAATTGTATCTTTTTTTTTTTTTTTACTAAAAATATCCTAATCATCAATAAAACCACAACTGGGAATGCTTTAAAACTGCTTATAAATCATTTTTAAAAGACTTAAACTCTGAAAAGACCCTATCTTAGCTGAAATTGCCTCATCTCAAAATGAGACAACATGAAAATGAATGTGGGAGGGGTTGGCTGCCGGTTCTGAGCGGGTCTGCATGCAGCCCCTCATCAAGTCTGCTTCCAGGAGGTCTGCAGATCACCCCTCTGTTTCTGTTCCAGGGGAGTCCCCAGGGCAACCCTAATCTTGGCTGCCTGTTTTGACGGGGTCTGCAGGTGTCCTTCTTCATGTCTGCTTCAAGGAGGTCTGTGACACGCCCCTCATGTCTGTTTTAGGGGAATTACAGACCCTCCCTGCTCGGTTATCCTGCTGTGTCCCCTTTATTTTTCTGTGTGTGTGTGTGTGTGTACAACATTACAAACTCAAGTATCCCTCATACTCTGAACAGCTTTTCAGTCACTGCTGGTAAAAATCTAAAGATTCATTATGTCTTCCTTCGGCTGAAGTACGAGATAATGCCTAAAAAATTGTCCATGATCAGGAATAATCAGAATTATGAGATGGTTAATGCGGACGCGTGAACCTCGACTGCCGCATAGCCCATTATATCCGATAATGGATACCTCGAAGGGCATTATCCTGCTTTATCCATGGTCACTTAAGTAAGAAATATTAAATCAATTTATTGCTTTAATCTTTTTATTGTTTAGGTTAAAATTGTTTTTCACAAGAACCTAATTATTTGATACGCGATGTGACGTGTTGCCATGGAAACGGCTACCAGCGCCCGCACGCAGTGGAAGAAAGACAAAACATAATTTCATTAAAATTACTCTAAATTAGTTTTCAAAGCCCTTACATTTAAATTATTTTATAATAATTTTGTTGTAATGCACTTAAAATGACAATAAAGGCTTCTGATTCTGAATAAACAACAAAAGGCAATCCTGGTTGTGTTCTAACATTTCAAAAATGTTCGCCTATTTTCCCTTTGTGTTTTTGTTTGTAAATTCAGATAAAGAGACAAAGAACGAAGCGAGGAAAATATCTGTTTGAAAAAGCCAGTTGGGGTGGAGCTCCTGAGGCAGAAGCCGAGCTTTTTGAATTTTTGCCCCTGAAGAAAGTGCTTTTAAATAGTGAGGAATAGAAGAAATGCAGCTAAAAACCCTGAGAGGCTCTCCGGAGACTGCAGACAGCTGGACAAGTGGAGGAAGCCCAGTTTATTCAGGGGCATCCAGAGTCTCTCTGTCACTAATAATAAACTCACAGGAGTATTTTAGAAAGTAAGTGGCGAGTAAATCTAATGTTGCATTTGAGCAAAAAGGGTCATCGCTCTGCAGTCCAAAGCAATTTGAACACAAAACAAAGAACAGATAAAAAAGGGAAACTTGAAAGAATTTGGTTAATAAATGTCAATTCCAAACAATAAAATGATGCAATTCTTGTTTTTAGAGGGAATTTTTAGCAAGTTGCAGATGGAATAACTGAACTCTGTGATGCTTTTGTTCTTTAAAACACATGCAATCATAATGATTACAACCATGAGTAAATCAAGGGAGGAGAAAAGCCACAGATGCTAAACAGAAGTGGGACTTAGTTTTATATCTCAGTAGTTTTACAGCATTCAAAGCTGCATTTGTTTACCATTTTTTTCACACTACTGAGCCTCGTTTCCACTGAGCGGTCCGGTAAGAAGTGGCACGGTACGGACCAGTTAATTCTGGCGAGCGTTTCCACTCAATTAAGCCTCAGTTCCACTGAGCGGTTTGTTTTTCATGGCGCATGCATGGTGTAGACCGCTAGCATGTCATAGCAGTGTGATGACTAGCAGTCATCACACTTATCTTTATTGCTTTACTTTTTTGCACATTGTGTATAACAAGAATTTAATGTTTGAAAGAAGATTGCAAGCAGCTGAGAATAATACCACCATAAAATGTTAAAAACGTTGGAAACATTAGCTTAAATGAGCGCTATATTGGCACTTTCTAATGTTATCGCTTTCAATCAATGGGTGGCTATAGCGGCTCCGCCCACTATTCAATGGGCCTACAACCGATGGGGACTGCCAAGGTTTTTTACACGTAACTAACAAGGTTGGGAATTAGCGTTGTCACAGTAATGTTTGTTTTAGCATTTTTGTCTGTTTTTTTACAAGTTGCTAAAAAGGTGAGATATTATTGTGAATACTCTAAAGCGACTAACGTGTAGCAGTGTCGCACTGTGTTTTTTTTTTTTACTTGTTACGAACGAGGTTAAGACTCTGTGAAGTCACAGTAGCATTTGTTTCAGCTGTATGAGTTTTTTTTTGTTTTACAAGATGCAAAAAAAGTTGGGTGTTTGTGTAAAAATGCTAATTTGGCTAACATGTAGCGATGTCAGACTGTGTGTTTTTTACATGTTGCTAACAAGGTTTGAAGTAAATGTAATAACTAAAGTTTTTATTAGCTGTATTTTTAATGAGCTTCAAAAAAGTGGCTAGCATGTAGCATTGTTGGACTGTGTTATTTTTACATGCTACTAGCAAGTTTACGAGTTAGCATAGTCACAGTAACGTTCGTTTTAGCTGAACCATTTTGTTCTTTTACATGATGCAAAAAAAAAGTTGGGTGTTATTGTAAATATGCTAATGCCGCTAACACGCAGTGATGTCAAACACGTAGTGAAGAACACACATTAAAAACTAGGTTGGAAATTAGCATTGTCACAGTGACATTTGTTTTAGCAGTGTCAGTCTTTTTTTGCATGTTATAAAGAAGTTCTGGAGTTACAGACAATGTGAATATGCTAACGTGGCTAACGTCTAGCGTGTTAATACATACGTCTCTTCGAGTAATTGTGAACACAGTT
>NC_050514.1:2237903-2252788 GCF_002922805.2 Oryzias melastigma
TGAATTACTCCCCGGGCAAGACCCTCCCCAACGGAAATTCCACGCAGCCCCTGAACGCACCTCGTGCCGCGGTGAATGTGACAATTAAATCCATTAAATCAGCGCAGTAAAGTCAGGATTAAATGTTTTGAATCAACTCTGGGATGGATGTTTGTGGTGACCAACAGTGGGGGAGGAGCAGACTCCATCATGTTGTGTTTGAGCCTCAGAGATGAAGAACAGAGACTCACCTGTCAAAGTCAAAGAGCTTTTCTGACCGCAAAATAAAGTTTAACCAACGATTGGTGGTTGTTAATTTAGAGGTCCGCCTATGTTGAAACATGGGTTATAGAATGTCATGTTATGACTGACTTAAAAATAAATCATTCTACAAAGTAGACCCCGCCCTCCTTCCTCATCCGTCCTCTTCGTTTAGGAGAGACCCGCAGCTGAACTGTCCCTCCGCCCCTCCCTCTCTCTAAACACCTGTCCGTCTCCTGCTCAGCGGACAGGGGCGCCTGCATCAGCAGAGGGCGCTAATTCGCTGATTTCAGGCCATTCAACACATGACAGGTAGTAGACGATCATAGCTGCGCAGATTATTTTTTCCTCCCAGCGCTGAGATGCCGCCCCCTTTGAATCGGCGCCCCGGGCAGCTGCCCCGTATTGCCCGTGCCTAAAACCGCCACTGCATACGTCTCCTCGAGTAACTGTGAACACAGTTAATAAAGTCTGACTGACTGAATGACTTATCTCTGAGTCTTTTGTCTTGATTAATGCGCCTTATATGTATATGTATATGTCATATGTATATGACGCAAGTTGGAAAACAGACCATTTATTGACAGTAGTTATCAAAAAAATTCTAAAACTTTAGCATCAAACACCTGAGAGTACCAGATCATTAATTAAATATTAACAAACAGTTTCAGGGAAATTTGATAATTTTATGTGAAAAGCTGTAAAGCGTGATGAATATGCTGATATATGCCGTGAAGTTTGATGATAACACAACTGCATAAGAAGATTCTCACATTCGGTGCTTCCAACCTTTATCAACTGCTTACCATTTACAGACCTTCAACTGAAAGCAGAGACAAAAAAGCCCTTCTTCTGCAGCATCTTTCATGGAACAGCGCCATGCAAGCACTTACGAGCTGAGACATGGAGGGAGACAAAGACTGAGCATCTCTGGTCTCCCAGCGCTCAGGAGGGAAGAGCGGTGCAGAGTGAAGACTTTGAGTTAGTTCATCACAGAGCTATTGCCACTTGCTGACAATAAGAGCATTCCTGGGACCAAGAAAATTGCTATCTGGGCAGAAATGGTTTCCTTTGTTGTATTCTGCTCCCCGGAACAGAAATAAACCCTCCTGCATCTTCCTAGTGCTGGGCACAAGAAGAAAAAAAACGGGATGGGCTCTGAGAAATGCCTGAATTCAAAAGACACTTTTACCTTCAGGATGAGCGGGACTGAGAATGAGTGGAAGGAAGAAGAGGGGGTGTTATGTTAGGAGGATGGAGTTGGGGGAACAGGGTGTTGGGGAAAAATATGTAAGTAAGGGAAGGACAAAGCGGGCATGTACGATTGGATTCAGCTCAGTTGTGTTGCTACAGTGACGATGGCTTCTCCTGAGCAGCAGACCAGCACTATAATGGAAAAGAATGGGCATCAGCAGAGAGTTCTAATAAGGCCTGAAGAGAGGATTCAGGGGTTCAGAGCAAATCCTCGGTCACAAAGGAGCGCAGGTCTTCACCGAGCTAGACGAGGCTCCGTCCATCTCGCCAAATTTAATTACAGTCGCAGCATAGCAGTCTGACTCGGACAACAAGCTCTAATCAAAATACCTGCACTTCACTGCAACTTGGCTGGGTTACATTCAAAACCCCACTCCGATCATCTTTTGAGGTTTTTTCAATCTCCATTATCAGGAAAATGCCAAAAGAACTTGTTAAAAACACAACTTTCAATGGAGAGCTCATCACATTTGAAGAACAATATACTGTATATTGAATTACCAAGTGTGAATGCTGTAAGCTGAATGTGGCCGCTAAAGACGCCAGAACAGTCAGCTGAAAATGCTAAAGCTGAAGTGTCCAAACTATAATTTCCAAACAAAAATTGACACAGTTAGTGTGAGTGTATCTGATTGTCTTCCACAGAACATTTGCTCATTCCCAGCACTCCTCTGAGATGCATATGCTGCATGAGGCATGTCATTGCGCCTGGAGGGGGAGGCCAGTGCAGTCAAGTGGCCCCGCTTAGCTCCGGTTCGATGTTGTTTGTCTAACCCACTGTGCCACGATTACAGCTGCAGGTTCTGTCACAGAGAAGGAGAATGAGACCGATGGAGACAGAGGTAAAAGTCCTAAAATGCAATTCTCAGGGTCACCTTAAAACAGGACAGTTGTTGTGGGCACACAAAGAGTAAAGAGTGGACTTTCTGAGGCGTAAGAAATTACTGTTCAAGCTCAGGGCAGAAGAAGAAAACATATTCACTGAAATTAATCACTAAATTGTTATAATTATACTTTTGTTAAAAAGCAGAAGGTTAAAAAATGATTTAAATCTTACATCTACAAGTAAGCGTGTAACGTTTGAACGTCTTTCATTGATAAATTATCTTAATGGCAGAACACAGAAAGTACTTTTCAATGGTAGCTTGTCTGAAACAAAATGTATACTATGTGGTATTCCACAGGGTAGTTGTTTGGGTACACTTTTATTTCCGGTGTTTATAAATGATCTGTCCCAGGAGGTGAGAAAAGTAGACGTGGTGTTGTAGAGGGGGTATTGTCATCAATGTCAAACTCATCAGGTCGTCTCTGGTGATTTAATTGTTCCTTTTTCAAGGTCCAGCTGTATGAGAAGAACCACGCTCTTTAGATCTTCTGTTGCATGGAATCAACTTTCTGGGAGGATGAGGCTTATTAATAACAAATATAATTTCAAAAACATTTTAAACTAACACACATGAACCACTTACAATAACCAGGGCAGACCGTGGGCTGCATGGCGCCCTAGGCGAAATGCTATTTCTTAAAGAAAAATATGTGCCTGAACATTTTCCCTCCTTTAAGGACTCTTCCAGCAATCTGCAAATTTGATATTTCCTGCAGGCCACCTGCAAGCCTCTTAGAGATTTACCCATTTCTCAGCCCCAGACAGCTCATATCCACCCCTAGAGCGGTTGTGACTAAAGCATAACAAATAAATGTTTAGAGTCTAATCAGGGTTCCTAAACGTTTCTTCAAGTTACATTTAAGACTTTTTAAGACCTTGCATATGAAAAATTAAGACCAATTTCTCGGCCTAATTCCCAGCCCCACGGACGAAGAAAAAACAAAATCCTCGTCAGTGACAGAGAATGAATTACATCTTAAATATCAATAATCAAATTACAATTACCAGACTCCAGAAAACCTTCATTGTTCATTTTGGTGCAGTAAAACTATTGGAGATTAATAAACCAAGTTTGTGTTAACAGTGGGCTCTGATGTTGTCTTTTGGTAATATGAAACAAAAGGGACAACAATAAAAAAATGGTAATAAAAAAAAGGTACTGACACATGTACGCTAATCCAGAGTTTGAGATTGGTCAAAATAAGATTAAGAAACTATGAACGAGGACAAATTCGTAGGGGCATCCGTAACTGGAGGTATCTGAATATTCCAGTTAGTTAAAACAAAGGCAAATGTTTAATTGACTGTTGATTGTTGTACTAAATAAATTGATAAATTCAGTGAATGCTCCTGCTTTCTCATTTTCTTCTCTTCTAGTTTTAGGTTGTATATCTTCATCCTCACTTCCAATCTTCCTCTTGAACAATCTTCCCTGCAATATTCTTTTTTGAAGGACTTTTACTAATAAAAAATGTATGTATTTGCTGCAAGTTTCACTTCTACCACTGCATTATTGTTTTATATTGAAATTCAAATCACAATTGTGTTCAGAAAATGTATGAATCATTTATTGTTTGTTTGTTTTTTTTTTTATCTGTGTTTGGCATCAAGCGTCAACGCGGTTTACTTACACAATTGTGGTCAAAAAATTTAACTTTAGATCAGAAATGTTATACGGAAAAAGTTTCAAACTTTTAACTTTTAATTTTAATACCAAGATATCAAAATTTAAGAGTTTTTTTAAATGCTTTTAAGGCCAAATTCAAGGCGTTTTAAGACTTTTTAAGACCCAGCGGGAACCCTGGATAAGATATTATAACATTATGTGATACATGTTGTTGATCTAATCTGACGTTTGTTGTGTCCTAAGGATCCTTTCTCGCTCTGGGATGAATTATGTTTGCACTTCTTTTGTAATGGTGTGGTGTAAAGTACTTTTATTTTAAAGTTGCATGACACAACTTATGACTAGGGCCTGCAAAATGGATAACTGAATCCACACATCTTTCTCACTTTGTGTCCCAAACTCTTAAAAAAAAACCATCTCACCGGGTTTGTCCATCAGCTAAAGATACATCTCCTCTTTTTTTGCTTTTGTCTTTATTCCCAACTAACACATATTGTAAAAATTCACTCACAAGCTCACTTTGACTACATGTTTTAGAGAATCAAAGGCTTTTACCTTCAGAAGACGAGAGCAAAATCAATGTTGCCTGCCCTTTAAAATAATTCACAGTTGTCGAATGTCTCAAGGGGATGGGAGTGAGATCACGGCTCCCACTCCCTGCTGTCTTAAAGCCATTACTTTCCTCAGTAACATTCAGTGCACTGCCACAAAATCTATAACATTCCTTGTATCCGCCAAGACAAATGGTAAATGGTGTGCACTTATACAGCCCCTGCACTGTATTTCACTGCATTCACCGTATTTCTTCTTCACGTGTGTACACCGTCTCTGATCTTTTGATAGGAAACGGACCACTGCCTAACATACGGGGGTCCTAGTTGGGAATTTTTATTATTTTTTTGTCAGTAGCTGAGTTTCTATTGTGTATCAAATAGTACAAATTGGATTCATAATAAAAAAACAGAATGTCAGTTTTGAATGAAACATATACAACACTATGACCTTATGGCCATAATTATGCTAATTAGCCTAAGGTGTTCATTGAAATGACAAAATGACTCACTCGTTTTTCAACAGTCAAGAAGAGGCTCAAACAACAAGTGCAGGAACTGTTTTTCCCGTTCAGTAACCAGTGGAGGCAAAGCAGTGCAGAAACAAAGCTGGAGGTCAAAAATCTAACGGCGAGGATTACAGATGGATTACCTGTGTTCAGACTCGTGGATTGAGAATATGACTCCTGATGTGGAGGACTTCTGCTGGATGGAAGCCAGGAAGGTGAATTCGCCTTTGCCCCTGAAGAGCTGCACCACTTTCTCTGTGATGTGGGGAGGGGCCTGAACAGCTCTGCCGACATCTGAAAGAGAAGATCGCTGGCTTTTAACAACTGTTTGCTGGCAACGTGCATCCTGTCCTCTCACTTCACTGAAGAAAGAAGTAAAAAAGCAATTACATGAAACAAAAACACAAAGTGATATGTTTGATTTATTTTAATTTGGTTTAATTCAATTTAAATTGATTTGATTTGATTTGGATTTGGATCAAGTTGGGTTGGGTTGGGCTGGTTTAGTTTGGGATGGGTGGTGTTGGTTTGTTTTGGTTTGGGTTGGATGGGGTTGGTTTGGGTTAAGTTGGATGAGTGAGGTGGCTTGGGTTGGGTTGTTTTGGTTTGGGATGAGTTGCTTTGGGCTGAATTGAGTTGGGTTGGTTGGCGGTTGGGTTGGCTTGGGGTTGGATTGAGGTTGGGTTGGGTTGGTTTGTTTTGGTGTGGTTTGGGCTTAGGTTAGTTTGGTTTTGATGAGGGGGGTTGTTTTGGGTTGAGTTGTGTTGGGCTGGGTTGGCTTGGGTTTGATTTGATTCAATTTGCAGGAATAAACATTTTTTTGCAGCTCCATCTGCAATGGAGCATTGATTTTTTTAAATTAATAATCCCAGAAAGATTCATTCACTAAGCCTCCATTATATTCTGCACAAATTGGTTTGTTTTGTATTTAGCTTTGAAAAAAGTCATGTTAAAGTTACTACATTTAATTTTTGTTTATATATTTGTAAAAACTCCTTCACCTCTTTCATTCCTTTAGTGACGTTGCTCTTCTAATGTAATTAGCATGTATTGCTGCAAGAGGGAAGTAGTAGCTAGTCACTTTCATTTATGGAGGTTTGGTAAAAAATATATTTTTAAGAGTAGTCTCACAGAACCAGTACATTATGTTCACAATAAAAACAGACTTGCCAAGCTACAGTGGACTGCTGTTGTTTTTCTAATGTGTACTCTTTATTCCTGTTAGGGGTGTTGTGGTGGATCCCAACTGCAGGAGACCAGGCTTGGTGACAGGAACTTAAAACATTTGATAAACAAACTGAAGCATGACTAAAACCATGGGAGCAACACAAAAGTGGCAGAACAGAACAGAACAGATGACCTGGGGATGAGGAAATGAAAACCCGGCATTTGAATACACTGAGGTTAATTAACTAAATGAAGACAGATGTAGATGATTTAACTTGAACATGGTGAGGCTGACCGGAAAAAAACAGAACATGACCAAACCTAAGCACAGAATCTTGACCATTTTATTTTATCAGAATACGGTCCTCATTCTCTTAAATCTGAAATCTTTTTTGATACCGTTGACCATGGTATTCTGATCGATCATCTTCGCTGTGATTATGCATTGAGTCTGTCCTGTGTTGGTTTGTCTCCTACCTTAGCAACAGAACCTACACTGTCACAGTTAACACTGTCTTCAGAAACAAAAAAGATATCCAGCGGTGTTCCCCAAGGCTCTGTTCTGGGCAATATTTAATTTATGTTGTACATGATTCCTCTTGGGAAACCTATCAGTAAATATAAGCACATTTCTTACTATTTCAATGTAGATGACAACCAGCAGGAATCAAACCAGCAATCTTGCGATCAGAGGTCGACTGCATCCTGGCCATCCCAATATAACCCTATTCAAATAGGTTTTTTTGCAGTAATGCTACTCTACCTTATTCACAGTTTATAGAAAATTAAAAATGTATTTTGTTCTACCACACTCTGATTAAAAAATAGTCAGTTTCGGTGTCTTCTGACAGAATTCTACCATTGAGAGTTTGTCAGTCAGCCTTCAGCCAGTATGGTTACAGCTTTGGTGAAGGTGCGTTTCAGACCTCTACAGACGTCAAAGCTGAGCAGCAATACTATTAAGTTCAAGAGCACAAAAGCACACATTTGTGACACAAACTGGAAAAAGCATCGTGGAGCTTCCAGGCTAGACTTAAGGGAATCTTCTACAAACTTCTCAGCAAATGTTGCCGCATGACAGGGGTGGTCCCTTTGTTTTGATCACTGCTAAGGAATGTGCACGTGCGCACAGATGTGTCTCCCGTTCTGGTTGCCTGGTTGCAGATTCCAGCAAGCTGCTCTAGAGGTTTCACACTGGCAGCTTTACATGACAGACAGCCCAGAGGAGAAAAGCCTGTAGTTGTCTCTGCAAAGAGCTTTTAAATCTCCCAAGGGTGACAGTAGCCTGCCTGGCCTCACACTCTGCCTCCCAACTGTCACGGCGCAGTTGATAGAGGGCCACTTCCCCCCGCTCTCCACTTCTTCTTCAAACTGCAGGCTCTCCGAACAGAAGCAGACATTAGATCATCTGCTCTAATCTGCAGGGACACTGGTCCTGTTTTCATGATTTGAAGTCACTCTAAGAATCAGGACCAACATGTGACTGACAACACCCACAGCTCAACGCAGAAATAATCCTAATGCACAGAAAACAGCCCTAATTCATGTAGAGTCAGCAAATTTTATGTTTTTTTTTTACAGTGAAGCTGAAACCCTTCACAGCCTTGATCAATACCAACAAATCTTGGTAATGACTCAAGCTCAATAAAAGCTGTAAAACAACCTAAGTGAACTCAATTCAGTGCAAATGAGTTTTGGGATGGGTTCCCCACACCCTGTAATTAGCTCATTAACCCTAAAAGCGGAGGAGCAACTATTGTTATAATGGACGACAATAAAAGCAGGAGTTCTCCATTAAAAGCAGCAATCTATGATTATCATTAGCACCGAAAACAGATGAAAAAGTCCTTCTTTGACTAAAGAAACCTGACGAAATTCTTGTAAACATTAAAAATAATAAGATTTATCTTTTAAATTAGATTTTTCTTTTAAAATCTTGTTAGCATTTTAACATGCTTTATCATGGTGGAAAATATCTGCAACAAAAGAAGCCTACTTGTCAGAGGAGGAAATAAATTGAAAGTTTTATCTATAATTAAATTTAATTCCTTTCATTTGAGGTTGTTAAGTCAATCCAACAATCAGTTCTACTGAAATAGTTCACTGGCTGAGCAGCACATTCTTACTTTAGAGCTCTTTTGTTAATCGTTGTTAACTTTAAATCAAACTTTAGTCTTAAAATAAAATAAAAAAATGGATGTAATGGATCATGTAGAATGGTACACCAAAGTAAATCATTTTATGTACGTTTAAAGTTGCTGGTCCCATGAGCACCAGTGTCAGAGCTAAAAGATTTTACATGGGGGGGCAGGAGGCATTACAAATGAAAGAATTTAAAATAACTAGTGTGAATGATTTCTGCTGAAAGTGGGCGCTGAGGATGCTGAAGATTTTTGCTGAAAGTGGTATATGGCCATTTTAATTTAAAAATCTGCTGAAATTCAAATGGTTTTTGCAAAATGTAAAATTCGCTAAAAGACTGGAAATTTCATTAAAGAACTATGAAAGAGTGCTAAAGTTGACCTAAATTTCTGAAAAATGTAGTAAAATGTCCAAATACATGGTAATTTAAAAAATATTGAGTGTGTTGCTTAAATATGAGCTAAACTCCAAATTAGTCCAAAAGACATTAGTGGATGCCAAATTAGGCAAAAAAGCTAGCTTGTTAGCTTATACATTTGCGAAACTCCCAACCAGCTTAAAATTCCTCAGTTAACTGAATTAGTCAAAAATGTTAGCCTGTTGCTAAAAAAGAAGCTAAACCCTAAATTAGCCTATAAAAACCTCTGTAGATAACAAGGTAGCCAAAAACTTTAGCATGTTGCTAGAATATTAGATAAACTCCAAATAAAAAAAAAAAATAAAAAATTACATAATTGGAATATAACATTGCCCATGAATTTATGTATAGGCTTGTTGCAAATCCACTTAAAATTTTGACATTTTTAAGACTTTTTCCATGGATTTCCTATGGGGCATATTTTGCTCAATATTTCAACAACTATAAAGTTTATGAATACCAAAAATTCCAGCAGTAATGTCCTGAAAACGCTGAACATTTCAGCACGAAGAGTGCTAAAAGTGTGATTACGTTTTTATGTGCCGAAAAAACGTAAGGAACGGAGCAGGAGAATCACTATGGTGTAAATGCATCACACAAATATACTTTTAAAAATATGTAACTGAAGGGGGATCGACATTTCTTTAAAAAATAAGGCTTTTGCAATAATCAGAGAAGCTTGCATTGATGATTTCTTAATCTTTGTCAGTAATGAAAGTGAAATTGACTTTAAAAAAATGGGGGGCACCCCTTAAGCTCCGCCCCTGCTGGGCCCGTTTTGACTGATCGTACATTAGCAACAACACTTCTACAAAAAAAAAATAGATTTTAGAAAATAGAAAAAAAACACATTATAGTCAGTCAAAGAAGTCCAACTGAAAGAACGGTAGTCCAGAAGCGGCTCAGAGAAGGTTGGCTGCACCACAGTGCCAGCAATCTGTTGTAACTTTATAGTTCTAGCTTGAAACAAACGTGATACATTGGTTGAGAGAATCATGCATGGTGAAACTGAAAATGAAGAAATGAGAAGCCAATCATAGCTTCATGGTGTTGTTTTCTTTTTTCTTTAATTCTTCTGTGTTTATGTGTATGAACATGATTAGTATGTAAAACCTTAATAACATAATTCAACAAATTATAAGATTGGGGGTGGGGATTCATCAGATTTCTTCTGGCTATTTCTTTTTCAAGCACTTTATCACTTTTTGTTCATCATCTTAATAAATTATTTTATTTTGTGTTTGAACATTTAAAGAAATCAATTCAAATTACCCCAGCAAGCAGGAAATGGGCCATGTTTTCTGAAGCTCCCAACATTTTTTTTTAATTGCTAAAAAAAAAAAAAAACAACAATATTCTTCTAAACCAGGGGTCCCCAAAATGTTCTTGTGAGGGCCACATAACTGTTTTCTTCCCTGATGTGGGGCCGGGTGTCGGTTTGTATGCGAACAGAAAAAGTGTAACAATCACAAGCTAAGCGTAAACATTTATGGTTTTCCAGAAAGCCACACATAAACAAATCTTAAATAATTCATTTCTACAATCCTTAGTGAAAAAATAATACTTAACATTTTAAAAATGAAACCTATAAATAGTCTATCCTCTCCGGTCATAGTTCAGACTGCAAAAGCTAAAATAAAAAGTCTTGATTGGTCAGATTCAGAGTGTTTCGGGGGCCAGACCAAATGTGGAGGCGGGCCGGATCTGGCCCACGGGCTGTAGCTTGGGGACCCCTAGTTGAAACCAATGACTGCAACAGCTTTAAACTAAGGTATGAAAGACAAGCAATTTATAAAAACTCCATGTATTAGATGTTGTCAAAGAATATGTCTTTACAAGTTATGACAAAAGACGGTTTCATCCTTTTATGGATGTAACAGTTTCTGGGCTAATTAATAGACATGCAGAATTTTAAGTGTTTGATCCTCTTGCAAGACACAGATTGTCTCTTCATTCATGCAATCATGCACCTCATTTGAGATAACTCTAAATATTCTAAAAAGTTGATCTCCAGAATCGCTGACGTGGTTAAACATTGTTTCTGTGACATCTGTGAAGACAAGTGAAAACTAATGTGTGATGTGTGATGTGTATCTTAACAGTCCAATCCAGCAGGTCCAAAATATTTTACCTTAATTGTTTTAAATATTAAACAAACTGTGCCAATGGGCAAAAAGAGTTATCAACTACCAGGAAATATCCACTTTTATTGCTTGTTGCTTTTTCACAAAAGTGTATATGTTAGATTGTTTTTTCCTCAAATCCAGAATATGAGCTTTTTCTGGATATTTCTGGGTCCTTACGCTAACCAGCCGCCTGGTGGACAGCATAGCGAGTTAGCGAGTTAGCGAGCTCCGCTGTCCAGCGAGCCAGACTACGGAGTCCCCACCTAAACCAGTTTGGGAAAACACAGATGGAGCCCACCAGTTCAGCCCAAAGGTAAACCATATGGGGCCAACATTGAAATGTTCGCTGGGTGGGAATGAAAATCTGTTCAAATTGGTTACCAGCGCAAGATAACATCAGGTCATTAATAACGAGAGTATAGAATGATCTGGAGCGGCCTGGATCCGGTCCAGAGCTTTGACACATCTGCTCTAAAGTGTCTTTAGATGTGCATGTGTGAGTGTGTGTGGAAGGGATGTGTGGCCAGCGACAGACTGATGACCTGTCCGGGGTGTAGCCAACAATTGCTCAACAGTAGTCAGGACAGGCTCCAGCAACCCCGTGACCATGAAAGGGACATAGAGGTAGTGCTGGGCAGATCAATCTAAATTATCGATAGCATCGATCTCCAGTTGGTATCTGTACTGGATCGATACTGACGTGCAGATATTGATATTTCCACTCTTGTTTGAAACTTTTCTGTATCATACAGGTCCCATGCTTTGTTCACTCTATTTCCACTCTATTTAAATGCTGCTGTTTTGATGTTCATTTTCTCCTGTTTTTATTTTGTTGTTCTATTTAAATGCTAAGAAGTTTGACATTATTTATATTTCTACCAGTTGTTCTTTTTTAATCATTAAACAATTTGATTTATTTTTGTATAATAGTTATTCACTTCTTTTATTTCAAAAAAACTTTTATTTTAACAAACTATTTTTCATGTAATTGAAATATTGTCCTAATTCTGTTTTTATGTTTATCAAGTAATTTAAAAAATGGGAAACTTACAAAAAAACATTACGACGATTAAAAACAATTGAGATCTTGAGGTTCAACTCACATCCACTGCATTATGAAAAATATTGATCTTGGTATCGATATCGGCGATATTGACTGGTATCGGATCGATACCTAAATCGGCCAGCCCTACATGGCGAGTTTAGAGAATGGATGGATGGGCGGATGGGAAAAAAAAGATGAAATTTATGTATGTTATGGCTTTCGAATGCTGAAACAAAGAAGGGAATACAATCTGGTGGTTGATGAAGGAATAGAATCCCTCCAATGTCATAATAAGAATAAAAAAATCATGTGTTTATATGGGATGGGCATGGGGTAGCAGGGATGGCAGCCAGGCCTCCATGGATTACCTATGATGAGAGCTATTGAAGCAACATAAGAGGACAGTAATTACCAAAACTGCTCAAACCACCGAATTTTGAACGCCACTCTACTCAAATATTGATGCTTTTCTATTATGATGAATTATCAGGAGTAGGTAGATTACTGCAGTGTTAGGTATTAAAAAAACAATCCATTTTAGAGTGACAGGGTGAGAAGGTAAAGTGGGAAGGTTCATTAAATAGCAGACATGATGAAGTTTAGTGTAGCAGCCAGATGTTGTCAACCTCCCCATGCAGCCCCTCACCCCCACCACCACGCACACACTTATCACTTTAATCAGGAGAGCGGCAGGTCTTCCTCCACAGTGCCAAAACCGTCCAGATGGCTTCTTTAAATGGCAGAATGAGTTCAGCTGAGGTCCACAGAGACTTCCCTCACAAAAGACACAGCCTGTTGAGTCTGCGGAACCGCTGTCCGGCCTGATATGGAAAACTAAGGCCACTGTATCTTACCAAGATAAGAACATCACTGCTCAATGGTCAAGTCTTTCAGAAGGTCACATAAACCAGACACGAGGTTTTATGGGGACCAGCACACTGGTAACAAGCAGGAAAATGTCTTTCTGCCAAAACTAACCAGGAAGAGGGAGATGGATCTGTGCGCTGCACTTACATCAACTGTAAGATTAATATTGGCAGTAAATTCTGAGTAATTTGAAAAAATCTTATTATAAAACTGCTACTATATACAGTATATATTGTAAAAGCTGAAATTCGCTTTTCAAAGACAATGTGTTCCTTGTGAA
Source organism: Oryzias melastigma (assembly GCF_002922805.2). Classification (NCBI taxonomy): domain Eukaryota; kingdom Metazoa; phylum Chordata; class Actinopteri; order Beloniformes; family Adrianichthyidae; genus Oryzias; species Oryzias melastigma. The sequence goes on from NC_050514.1 coordinate 2,251,016, forward strand.
ACCTACCCTCATTTGAAAAACCACAATTTGGAAACAAAGTCTTCTAACACTGCAACAGAACCAACAGAACCAGAAGAAATCCCTCTTGTTGACAGCAAACTGTGGAACAATCAAAGTTTACAGGCAATGCAAAGAAGTTCTTACAAAAAAAAGCAAAACAAAAAAAAAAAACAATCTGTAAGTGTTTTGAAAAGTCAATATAAATCACCCTTTTGTCAGGAGTCAGAGCTCTGCCTTCTCCTCTGGTCACCACCAGGAAGCATCTGCAGAGTATTAACTCACTACACCTCCCAGCAGCCCCAACGCACAGCCCCCAGATGCCGCTCAACTGACTCCAATCCGACAATAACCAACCTGTTTCTTAGGCAGCACACAGAGCTTTGCTCAATGCGAAGTATTGTTAGTGCCACTCAGCCTGCATACCGAGCATTTCATCCTGACCAGATTTCTTGTTCACCTGATCCTGCTTCGTCTTCAATTCTGCTTGTTTGCCGCCTTCCCTGGCCCTTTCCTTGACCCCAACCACTCTGGTTACTCTCTGATGCTCTCGTGTCCGGTTTGACCTTCACCTGCCTTACTCTGATTCAGCATTTTGGACTTTTATCTGTGCTTGACTCCTGTCTTCCTGTCTGAGCTAATAAACCTGCTGCGCTTGGAACCATCCGTTTGCCCGTTTGTGACACTTTTTGAATCAGATCATTTTTTCAATTCTAGTCAGCTCACTGCGGACAACTTCCCTCCGAGAGAAAAAAAAAAACCTTAGGGATAAAATATATTCTTAGAAGTAAAGTTTTTTTCACACAAAACAATCAATTATTTTGGCAGCTTATATCATATACCATTATAATACAGGTTTTGATTTATGTTTCCCTCGCTGAAGTTTTGATCACATATCTCTTTGGAACTAAGGCTTCATTTGAATGTCTCTGGATCTGAGAAAGAACACAAGCCAACAGACTCGCAGACTTTATTAAAAATTAGAAAGCCTTTTGCTGTGTCCAAATTCCTTCCATACTTGCCCTAGAAATTTCCCAAAACTAGCATGTATTGATGCTAACGACATTAGCAAACATAGACCACAATGCAATGCGGTCAAACAATTTTTGCAAAAAATGTTAATAAACAATCCACATTTTTATCATCAGATCACAGTGGAGTCCCAGAAAGACGTGAAATGTTTGTATTGATTCGATTTTCACTTTGTGAAATCAATGACATCATATGTGGTGTTTAGCAAAACGAAAGTAAAGTACAGAGCATGGTGTCCAAATTGCTTTTAAAATCCAGGGCACTAGATAGTCATGCACTATAGGTTTTAGTAATTAGGGATAAGGGTGGGAATTCTGACATAGCCTTAAAGTTTTGCATTTCCAGTCAAATTGGTGCTTTATCAAATAAAAGAGCTCAATGATGTCTGATTTTTCAAAAGTCTAAAGGCACAAGCGTATCTCATTTAATGGCATCATAACAAGAGCTTTTGTCAGGCAAGAAATGTTAAAACAAAAGCCCTACATCTACAAGCAGACAGACAAAACAGAAAGACTTCGGTATAGACTGCAGGGCAATACACAGTTTTTGGTTCAACTACTGATTTATTTCTTGCATCATTTTGGAACAATGGAAAACAAAAACAGATTGTGTTCAAGTCAGAAAAAAAAGAACACTGACTTTTTTATAAGACCCTGTAAACCAGGGGTCTCAAACTCGCGGCCCGCGGGCCATCTGCGGCCCGCAGGATGATAATTTGCGGCCCCCGTCTTCATATGAAAGATT
>NC_050514.1:2254062-2262628 GCF_002922805.2 Oryzias melastigma
TATTTATTCATTATTTTGTGTTAAAAATAAAGATATTTGAGAACACTAGAATGTTTTCTCAGCGATTTTCTTGTGAAAATCCTGATGCTGCCCACCCTCACCTAGATTCTGTCTCCAGCGGCCCCCAGCTGATTTGAGCTTGAGACCCCTGCTGTAAACTATATGTACGAAACATTTGTTGATTGCATAATAAATTGTTTATGATTTACTATGGTTACAATGTTTTATACAGAAAAAAGATGCAAAGTTTAATAGGTTAACCAACACTTTACAGTCATTTGTGTTCATCTCAGACTGGTTTCTTGATGACAATGAGTTCACTGGACTCAAGTTGCATCCACAGTCACCAGATCTCAACCCAATGTGGTTGGAACAGGAGATTACCATCATGGATGTTCAGCCAACAAATCTGCAGCAAAAGTGTGATGCTCTCATGTCAATATGGAGCAAGCGCACATGACAAAAGCGCACATGACAAAATATTGTGCACGCTTAGTGAGATTCTGCTGGGACGCACGCATACCTCGTGCCTGAGGGTCCAGCTCACGTACACAGAAGTAGACAGTCTCTTGTGAAAATTTTTTTTTCTGCTTGCGGGAGGATTAAACACGAGCGCGCAGGAGCAGAAAGCACTCGTAGGGGTCTGAATTATCCCCGAGGAATATTTGATACGTGGGTGGAGATGTCTTATTTCTGTGTGGAGGTTTTACTTATATATAACAGAATAACAAACACCACGATTGTCCACGAAGTTAACTGTGATCTACTGCCTTCTTCACCGCTGAGCTAGCTCAGCTGCTAGCCCCGGCTATTCCTACAACCAGTGCAGCGATGGCCGGAGCTACTAAAGGCAGTTATACACCCATCTTTGTCTTCAGATGTTTGTTTTCATGGGAAAAACGCAAACACGCTGCTGAGGTCGGCTCTAGAATGACGTCATGAAATAGAGGGCATCCACAGGGAGCGAAAGGGGGAGCCTCAGATTGAGGCGTCGTACTTCTGGGTAGGAAAATTAGCTCACGAAAATAACTAGTCTCATAAATAATTTGTTTTTTAGTGTGCGAAAAGCAATATCTCATCATATATATGGATATGGTTTACTCTGAAATACAAGAAAGCATGGTATCGGCCCTTTAAAAGCAATTTGGACACTGTTTTCATTCCTCAAAGTGCTGTAAATAAAACATATAAAATACAAAAAAAAAACATTCTCCACACATGCAATAAAATAATAAGATAAGCCCTTCATAATAATAAACAAAAACAAACAGATACAACAGAAAAAAAAATCTAAGAAAACCCAAAGCAGGCAGTACACAGAGGAGTAACTTGGAGGCGCTGTCCACCCTGTCCTCCTATTGGCCGGGGTATCAGCATCTTAGCAACATGAGCACGTCCCGCTCATCCCCAACACCCTCCGCTGCAGAGCCCCCAGGCCTCCGGGCCCAGTGGACCCAAGGGCACCCAAGGGCACTCAAGGCCAGGCAGCTCGGAGGACCCGGAACAAGAGAGGCCAGTACCACAAGTACCACAACTTATTTCAGATGAAAAATTGTTCAAACGCTATGCATCGTGGTCTACATTCGCCTATCTAGTGAACATCAATGTACAGTGATTTTTCACAGAGACTTCTGTGAAATTTCTTGGGCACCAGAGTGTGGAATGTCAGATTTGGACAGCTCTACAAAATGACAAACACGCTTTATAGTGCACTGTGTAGCAAGTAGTGAGGGAACTGACTAAAAGGTTTTCTTCATCAGAGGCTTCACTCAAATACGGTGTACACCAAGGCTCAGTTTTAGGCCCGCTTTTATTCTTGCTTTACCTGCTGCCACTGGAGTCAATTTTTAGGAAATATATTTAATTTCCCTGCTATGCAGATGATGTCCGGATCTACCTTCCCTTTAAACCTGGTAGATCTGAGTGTCTCGACAACCTGCAGGAGTTCTTAGCAGACATAAAATCTTTAACTGTTTTTATTGTCTCAGTGATTTTTATTTGGGTTTTTTTATTATTTGATTCTTTGTCAAACACTTTGGTTGCTCCTGCTTTTAAAGGTGCAATAAAAATAAAAAGATTGATAATACATCCACCAAGATGCCATTAAAATAAAAGAAAATATGCTGCTTTCCTAAAACAAAGACAAAATATGCTGAAAACTAACTATTCTACTACCAGAAAGTATGAACATACTAGTGACCCATACCAAACAGCACAAACATTTAAAAAGCAGAACATGTTCCTTAGTAGTTCACACCCAGAAAAGGAAAAAATATCTTAGGAAGCACATGAAGGACACGAGTGCACGTCTAAGGCTCCACAAACACAGTTGTGCTCTCAGCAAGTTTTTATCTGAGATGACTTGACATGCATTTGAAGAGCTCCTCGCCTGGTGAAAAATTCATACGACCGAATCAATAAAACATTGATGATTCACTTCAACCTTTCCTTCCTTTTGCGAGAAGCTAATCTGACTGTAAACACTTTTAAAGCCCTGTATGCGCTCTCGTGTTGGTGTGCTGTTATTTGTCACTTATCTGATGGGAAGCAGCACATTCTGCAGGCGGGCTCTCATCGCATGTCCTCTGACAGAGCTAATAGCTCTTTACTGCAAGCCATCTGACTGAGTGCACTTTGATTTCTGTAAATAAGAATGAAGCTCAGAGAAATGCAAGCCAGCTGTATGTTGAAGAGTCATCCCGTGAAGAACAATAATGAAGAAAATCCTAGTTGGAGGTGCATTACGTGATGATTTGTGGACTTGCTTTCCCTATTGCACGCAGCATGTTTATTACAATATAAAATGCACATGCAGATACAATACTAATGATGAAACATAAAGATTAAAAAATGTAGGTCAAGCAAAGAAATTATTGTTGGTACACTAACTCCACTGAAAAGTAGATAATCAGTCTGTTTAAACAGTTTAAGAAAACTGCAAAAAACAAAAGAGCACATGTAACATTTTTCTTTGTTGTTTTGCATTTTTATGGGTGAGAAACACATAATTTTCAATCAAATCAGCATGATTTCAAGCTTCAAACTATCCTCCATACAGGTAGCAAATTGACCTCTAAAACTCAGCAAGTTACTGAAGAAAATACACTTGTGCCAAAAACAAAAACATAAAATTTTCTAAAATCTCCCCATGGGCACGGCAAAAGAGCTGTGAAAAAAAATTCCAGCACTGTAGACCTGGAAGCAAGATCACCACTACTCAGCTTAGGGAAATGATTACAACTGTTGGTACGATCAAATGACAGGAACAAAAAGAAAAAAGACAAATACCTCCGTCCAGGCTCCTTATCATGTGACCTTTGAACGACTCAATCTTCTAAAGAGAAATCGTAGGATATCAGCAAAGAACTTGAAAGGAAAATCGTGTTAATGGTCTCAATGCAGCTGGAATCATCATCACTAACAAAACTGTGTCCAAACATTTAAGTCCTGCTCCGAGGAAAATCCTGTTTTCTGAGTTTTTAACATGTATATGTGGCATTTTTCTTATGAAAGATAACAAATGTAATAAGAAATAATTTTGTTTTTGCATTTCAGAGTATTTCTCTTTTTAAATTGCTGTCAATCAAACTCGTCTTTTTGAATTAATGAAAGATGTTAGCTTTCATTATTTTCCCAAGAACTCTGGTCTGAGAAACCAATGATTGAATGTATTGATCACAGCAACGTCAATAAACATTGGAGAATTAGCTCAAAGAGTCTTTGGTGAACTGGAAGGAGAAAGAATCAGGATTTTGGAGGAAGTTCTATCCATGAAGATTCACATTGTTATGTAGCAGCGGTGAAGATTTACGCTAGCGAGACACAGAGCTATCATAATCAGACAGGGGGATCAGAGGTGGGGCTCATCTCCAAAAGCCACGCCCCCTCAGAGGAGATTTTGGAAACAGAGGCTTCAAATCAACATGAAAAATGACTTTTTAAGACATTCAGGTTGTTGGATTTTGGCTAGAAACTTCATCATCATAATTAAAACACTACTGAGAACATTTCTTTTAATTAAAGAAAATCGTCATAGGGGAACTTTAAGTCTGAAATCCAGGCTTCAACTTTTCATAACCATTAAGTTTTTATAATCAAAGGTGGCGTTAATAGATCTCAGTTTGCAAATGACACATACAAATACAGTAAAACTTTTACAGCTATATAATAAGGTATACTTGCATTGCGCTTTTCTACCTTCCTCAGAAGATACAGATTGTCTATTTTATTCCTAAATGCTTTAGGTTGGAGTATAGATGTTCAGATCACTAAGGAAGCAGGTTTGCTCATCACAGACATCCAGGAAAGCTTTATTACATATTACTATTATCTTCATAGTGCCTCTTGTGAGAAACAGCTGATCTCTGGATCTCTGGAACACAAGCCAACAGACTCACAAACAGCCACTCCCCATCCTGTCAGCAGTTCACACAGCTATTTATCTCAATTAGCCATGCACTGCATGCTTGAGAAATATTGTGTCAAGATAAAGCTGGGTGAATTACTGTGTCCTCTTATATCTGTGATAAATCGCCCTGATTCTAGAAACTTCTTTGCAGTCGTGTCATTATATGTTGACTAAAGCAACAAACTGGGAAATGGCCTCATCATTATGCCATCATACTTACTGCCGACTCCTTAATCCCAAACAGCAACAAGCTGACAGCCAGAGACACATGGTTTACCTCTCCGTGAGCCCTGCTGCTTTCCTTTATCCTTTTAAAAGAAGGGGATTAGATCAAAGAAAAACACAATGGGACTGGGGCAAACAAGTGGCACAACCTAGGCAGCATGCAGAGCAGAGCGGAGAGATACAATCAGGGCAGGACACACACAGAAAGATAATGCAGGTGACGGCCACCCAAGGGCATCAGGCTATTCTTCCATCAAATATCCTTCACACCTCAAAGGTATCCGGAAAATACTTACAACAATCACACCTGACTTTATACATAACTGACAGTGTGTGCTGCTGAGAGAACAACTCCTTTCTTTATTTTCTCTGCAGATACAACTGAAAGCAGTGAAATATATTCTTCGCACTGTTTCCTAAAACATGATAAAACACATTTGTAGAATAAAACAGCAATAAAAGTCAACCTGTTTAGAATAAGAAGAGCAGCTTTACAACAAAAGGTTTTGGAATTGTAACAGTTATTTTTCAGCAATGGAGTAATCAAACTAATGACAGCTTTTGCTTTTACAATACTGAACACTAAATGTTAAATGCAGTGAGTTTATTTATTAAACTGTATTTTTCGGAACACTCCATCGGTGTAGTGCCACAGTGTCTTTCTGTCAGAAACTGGGCAGGTTAACAACGAGAGAGGCAATTAGGATTGGATAAGGGCAGTTTCATGTTTTGATGTGTTCATGTGTTGATTTACAGACAAGTCAGAGCACGAGTCCTACAGGCGGACATAAGCACCAAATAGGTGGAAGAGTTGTAGACATGGTGAGTCCACAGCAGCCATGTGAGAAGTTGGCGTCTTCTAGATCAGGGGTCCCCAAACCTTTTCTCGTGAGGGCCATGTAGCTGTTTTCTTTTGTGATGTGGGGCCGGGGTTGGTTTGTAGGCTAACAGAGACAACCATCTGGATCTTTCAGCTCCCAAGAGGCTATTTCAGTCGTTTTGTTGCTTTATTTAACGTATTATCAGTAAAACTGGAATAAATCGTAATGTTCTATGTGGGTCTTGATCGTGTGGCCAGATTAAAAATAAATAAATACATAAATCATGGGTGTCTGATATTGTTTGGGGGGGTCTGACCAAATGTGGAGGTGGGCCGGATTCGGCCCGCAGACCGTAGTTATTGGACCCCTGTTCCAGTTAGCTCCACTTACTGCAACACAGTAGTGCCTTGCTTTATTGTGTTTCACCTTTTGCATTATCACTATTTTTCTGGGTTTTGTTCCCTCTTTGCTTTGTCTCCTATACAGAATTTACATAAATCTTCTATAACGATCAGAACTTTGATTTCAATCTTTAAAACTGGTCTTATATTTTTATAAAGATTTGAACTTTGAGAGTTTAAACAAGAAAATAATGTGTGAAAATATACATGTCTGAGAAAAGTATATAAAGTGAGTAGTGAGGAGTTTTTCAGCATTAAAACATCTAGAATCCTTCTTCACAAGTGAATTCACGGCTTATTTTCAGGTTGTAACTCCCGCGGTAAACGAGGGACCATTGTGCTGCAATTTCTGTTGTTTGAAGTGCGACTCTGATAATTTTGTGTCTATTGTAAACGTGTTCCCAGTGGTCTTTGAATCATGATTATGCCGCTTTAACCAAAATCAAAAACTTTGTTGATTTCAAGGATTGACAATAGTTCATATTTGGCTTGGAGCAGTTGCTGTGAAAAACCTGCCCCTACTTCCCGTCATTCGTCTCTTTACACGATCGCAACCTAACATTAACAGTGCAACAAAAATGACGAGCAATTTTGAAGCTATCCAGCGGTAAAGTTTGAGCCAGATGGCAGCTCAGACAAGGATCTAGTCGTATACAAGTGGATGTATCAGAATGGAACGGAGCAAGAAGCTTCTGTTCCACCCAGTCTATCTAACTAATACAACCTTTTTACACATATTTTAGCCTTCTCCTGATTCACAACTCGATAAAGAAATAACTGCAAATTTAATTTTAGACCTAATTTTCTTAATATATATCTTGACTCGTGAGAAAAGTGCTAAAAACAACTTTTATTGCAGTGGTGAGGACTTAAAAGAAAGAGAGCTTATGTTTACTAGACCAGTTTCCTGAAGTTAAAGGTTTGAATATTTTAATTTAGACTACAGAATTAATTTATGCTATATATGTTTACCTTTGGTTTGAGAAAAATACTTGGAATTACAGGTAGTTTGAGTTATTTTGCAAAGGGGTTAAACACACTTCATAATCCTTAACGGTTTCCTTTGTTACAAAGACAATGCTTGAAGAGAAGGATAAACTTTTTACTATATATTGATCTGCAACAAATATTGAAAGTCTACTTACTCATTTCAGTTAACTTGTGAAAACACAAAAACCAATCAGAGACGACATTGTCTCATGTCAGGACACACACAAGCAGCAATCCAAATTTTGATATGCAAACCTATTTTTTTCCATCCATCCATCTCATCCGGGACCGGATCGCGGGGCCCACAGTCCAAGCACAGATGCCCAGACTTCCCGCTCCCCGGTCACTTCCTCCAGCTCCTCTGGGGGGACTCTGAGATGTTCCCAGGCCAGCCAAGAGACGTTGTCTCTCCAGCGTGTCCTGGGTCTTCTCCAGGCCCTCCGCCTAATGGGACATGCCGGGAACACCTCTCCAGGGAGGCGTCCAGGAGGCATTCGGACCAGATACTCGAGCCACCTCAACTGGCTCTTCTGAATGTGGAGGAGCAGCGGCTCTGCTCCGAGCTCTCTCCGGGTGACTGAGCTTCTCACCCTATCTCTAAGGGAGCGTCCAGCCACCCTCCGGAGGAAACTCATTTCAGCCGCTTGCAGTCGGGACCTCGATCATGACCCTCAACTCATGACCATGGATGAGGACTGGAACGAAGTACATAAAAGTTAAGTTAAAGTCCCACTATTTGTCACACACCTAGGTGTGTGAAATTTGTTCTCCGCATTTGACCCATCCCCTGGGGGAGCGGTGAGCTGCAGACACAGACGCACTCCGGAACCATTTGGTGGTTTAACCCCCAGTCCAACTCCTTATTTCTGAGTCTCAAGCAGGGAGACACTGGGTCCCATTTTTTAAAGTCTTTGGTATGACTCAGCCGGGATTTGAACCCATGACCTTCCAATCTCAGGGCGGACACTCTACCACAAGGCCACTGAGCTTTGCATACTGTACTTAATTTACTGGTCTTCGGTTAATGGAGAGCTTTGCTTTCTGGCTCAGCTCTCTTTTCACCGATGCAGCGACCACATAACGGTGGACGCCGCTCCAATCCGCCTGTCGAGCTCACGCTCCGATCTTCAGTCACTCGTAAACAAGACTCCACATACTTGAAGTCCTCCCCCTGAGGCGGGAGCACTCCACCCACCCAGAGAGAGCAAACCAGCTTTAAATTTAAAAGTATTTAAATTAATTTGTTAACACTGCCAACGGTAATCTTTCTTATTGAACAAAATGCTGAAAGAATAATTTCCTGTTAGGGATATAGAGATGGTGAAGCACACAATCTGTTCAATCTGTAGTGCGTTGTGTTGTGCTTCATTTTTATTTGATTGACCAACAGCTTAGATATGGAACAGGCAAGCAGAGAACTTGTGTGCAAAACCAGAGGATGTCATGTGATGTCTGGTAAGTAACTGAGTAGTTAATGTTTTTAATTGGAATAGTAATGCCAAAGCTACAATATATAAAGCATCTCTATTTAATAATTTCTAAACCATGGCCGCCTCACACCTGCTTAATAAATGCTAAAAAAGTCCTGGACCCACCACTGGATAATGCAACAAAAATCCATTTATTCCAGATTTCATGACAGGACAAAACAACAACAAAGTCAAAAATATTGGGTTTGAGGAATGAGGGTTTAAAGCAGGGGTCTCAAACTCAAATCAGCC
>NC_050514.1:2262740-2270493 GCF_002922805.2 Oryzias melastigma
CGGGCCGCGAGTTTGAGACCCCTGGTTTAAAGACTATATATATTCAGTCATAGTTATGGTTTTTGCATATTGGAGAATCCTAATTTAAAAGTTCAGCCTCAAACTTTGATTTCATTTTGCACTAAACAGGATCATAAATCTGTAAAGGAATTGCATGCTCTCTGCATATTAATCACTTGCTGTGCAATGACGATCTAATAACGGTATGCCTAAGGGTATTTGTAAGTTTTGGACATAAGCTAGACATTTTTTGAAAGAAATTGGACAGATAACAGGTCAGAAATGACAGACTTTCAAATATAATTGAGTTGTTACATTGACAGTGGGTGCCAAATGATGTCGCCACAAGCTTAAAAAACATAATAAAAAGGATACATCTTGATCAATTTGGTCGAAAAAGGGAAAGGTCTACACCATACAAATGTTTTTGTTACACCTGAACATTCAATCACTTTCAGTATAATGAAGGGAAATTGTTACACTGTTAAAAAATATGACAAATAAAAATAAAAAAAAAACATACAAAACGTGGCCTGCCTCTGTTTTCTGAGCAAATAGGACATCTTTCACACTGAGGCAAAGCAGACAGGAGGCAACTCATCAAATACAGGCCTGGAAATGTAAACTAGCTGCTGTGTGGAGCAATATCCACAGTATTTGTGCTCTGAAAATGTGTCAGCGACAGATTGCTCACATGGGGCGGCACTTGAGCAGGGAGTCATAGAGTTTAGGAGCTGACTGTGTTGGGGTTGAATATGAAATCAGCAACAATGAATTATTACAACAAATAGCACTCCAGATGTCTGCACCATCTTCACGGCAAACATTTAGCTCTGTCAGGCGTAGACAGGTGGGCTGAGCAGAACACGAGCCTGAAAAATGGCTGCGGCCTTCCTCTTTTCAGTGTTCCAGAAAGTTCGGCAGTGCTCGGTGCTGTTGAGGCTCTCTGGGGAACTTTCATTATGATGCAGCATCAGGGCAACACTGAAAACGTAACCATCTCATGAGGCAGGAAGCTAGTTCTATTTAGGTTATAGAATCCTAATGTTTAGATAGATAGTAAAGCGTCCAAGATATAAAGGTTTTATTCAGTCATATAGTTTAGCTGTCCATGTATGATGCTGCAGTATTTCTGTTTGTTCCATATACATTGCAAATTAGGGCTGCACAATAAGAGGAAAACTTTCAAAGCTTAGTGAATTCATATTTTAATATATTATATATAATGTTTAGACGGTTTTTAATTACACTTTATATTTCTTTGCTATAATTCTGAACTAGTCTAGACATAAAAAATGTTGAAACTATTTTTGTCTCGTTTGCTTTTTGTTGTTTTAAATGGAAAAACATCTCTAATGTTTGCTTCAAAGCAGCAGTCGTCAGCCTGCTTTCTCTTGCCTCAGAGACAGAACTGAAAGACATTAAAAGGCTGAAGTGAAGAAGAGAAACAAAACTTCACAGCTTGTTTTCAAAAGCAGACGGTTTTCTTTCGTTTGAAATCTGTTTCTTTTTGCAGCCATTAATATTTGAGTACATGTTTTTGCATGTACAGTTTGAGCAAATAGCTTACCAACCAGGTAAAAATAGAAACAACAGAAAATAAAGATTTTTTTTTTACCTTTATTTTGAATTTTTGACCATAAAAACAGAATTATGAAAGTTTTCTAACAAGATTTCATTTTTCAATGTGGTTTTTGTGGAAGCAAAAAGACTGCAAAATTCTTTTGGAGTAAAAAAAAATGCAAAAAAAATGTAATAATAATTTAAAAACAGTTTTATCCAAAAGTTTGATTGGTGTGGTTGGTTGGCTCTACAATAGAGTGCCCACCTCCCTTTCCACTTTGACAACTGATTTCTCAATTCCTCAATTCTAGGTCGCAAATGATTTAACCTTTATATAAACGATATTTTCAACGTGTCACGTTTATTAAAAACAATACTGTTTGCAGATGACACCAACATATTTTATATTTAAATGACAACTACAATACACTAATAAATACAATAAATTATGAACTTACAAAAATCAAAACATGGACTGACATAAATAAGATATCTCTAAACTTCAAAAAACTAAGTTATGTTTGGTAATTCTAAAGAGAACTCTGAATTGCCAATATATATAGAATATACTGTTATAAAAAAAGGTACAGAAAAATAAAATTCCTTGGCATAATCTTTGATAAGAAATTAACCTGGAAGCCAGATATTAAATATGTCCAGAGTAAAATATCTAAAGGTACTGGGATAATTCATAAAATTAAATACGTTCTGAAGTACAAATCCTTGCACACATTGTATGTTCATTAATATTGACACATTTAATTTAGTGTATTGAATAACTATAAAACAACACTAAATGGCCTTTTCAGCCTTCAAAAACGTGCAATATGGACAATTCATAAAGCGGGATACTGTGATCATACTAACATGTTATTTCTAAGTTCTAAGATAATCAAATTTTTTGTTTAGTTTATTTGTACACAGCAAAACTTCTCTACAAAGCCAACAATAAATTACTACCCCACAATATTCAGAAACAGTTTAGACAGAGGGACAGAGATTACGCACTGAGGGGACATGGTATTTTCAAACAACCAAAAACTCGAACAGTTCAAAAGAGTATGTGTGTATCAGTGTGTGGAACAAAACTGTGGAACGGGCTTGAAAAACAATGTAAAACAATGTAAAGGCATCAAACTATTTACAATGAAAATGAAAGAGAAGCTGTTATTGATTGAATAATAAAAACGACTATAATTTAAATAACTTTTTGACTGTAAACTGGTGACTGTGAATAATTTGTATGATTTTATTTGTGAAAATAAGTAAAACTGAAAGCTATGGTCATGTTGTATTGTTTTGCTTGTAATTATGCACTGGGAACTATTTATGTTACAAGATAAAGACATAAAGGGATAGGCCTAAACAAGCATTTGTTCCGCCTATCCCCTGTTTAAACGTATTTATTGACTTTAGTTTGTGACCTTTTCTGCACAAATGGAGATTGTATTGTTTTTAGCCTTTTTTTTACTGTGTTTTTTGCTTTGTATTTTTTTCTTTACATGTTTGAAATGAATCTAAATCTTGACCCAAATATCCTCCATTGATTCCTGTGACACTACTCAGGTTAAAATAGAACAGAATAGAATAGAATAGAACAGAACAGAGAAAATTGAAAAAGTGAAATGTTGAATCAATTGAAAAACTTTCTGTAATTTGTTAGATTTAAAATGATTAGTTTTCATCAAATTAAAATATTGAGTTGATAGTTTATTCAACTAGAAAATAAATTTTTATATATGTAATATTTATTGTGTAATATTTACATAACTTTTGTCAATTGATTCAACATTTTACTTTTTACTGTGTAGAACAGAATGGAATAGAACAGATTAGAATAAAGTGACATAGCAACCTTATTGTGAATAAATTATCTTGCTTTTGTACAACACAGTCATGATATAAAGCTGCTCCAAATGCCTATTATGATTGTTTTTTTTTGTGTGTGTGAAATATCTGAAGTCCATTCAATTTTGAGTGTTATTTTCTATCAAACAGATTTTAAGTGGAGTTTCTTCTAAAGTCTTCTGGCTGTGAACTAAAACACAAAAGATCTAAAGCCTTCAAAGAAAAACACCAGCTTATGATGCTGCTTAAAACTTTCTTCTGTTTTTTCCTTTTCCTTCTGTTTTTCTGACCCAGCTTAAGTTTAAATAAAAACACCAGAGTGTGCTTGCTCCGAACACTGCAATAAGCTTCACAACCCAGTTAAAAAGCAAAATTATCAGTGAGATTGTTCAAAGACGAGCATGCAGGCTTGTTGAGTTTCAAGAGACGTAGTTGTACTTAAACACAAGAACTGTAGATGTAAAAAAAGGAAAGTAGATAAATAAAAACTAGCCAAATCTATAAATGCTGTTCAAGTTTGTTTCATTCTTTAACATTTTTAACAATAAAAGAAAAAAGATGTGTTGCTTGTTTACAAATCCAAGCATATTTGCTACATCACTGCCTATTTTTTTCATCTTTCCAACAATTTGAATAAGAACTACTAAGAAATGTTGTTGAGCTTAATTTCCCTAACATATCCTCCACTATGAGAAAAATGCAACAAGAACGTGTTAGAAACTCTATTTTCAGTGGAGTGGGCTTTAAAGTGGGTATGTTTCCTCACGTCGGACTTCAAATGTAATTATTTTCTCATACAGTTGTTCTATGCCTCACAAATCCACCTTTCCAAAAGTAAATCAGCCAAATTATCTCAGATTTTTTTAATGACTCTTCATTTGCAAATATGCCAAACCACAGTCCTAATACATATTTGCCAAACTTCAAATTAGAATTCCTCTCAAATGCATAAAAATATAAACTGCTCACCAATTTTATGTTCTTAAAAGAAACAAATTAACAACACATAAATATGCTAAACTTTAAGTGACACAACAACCATTATTTCCGTTCTGACTATGATGTAAAGCGTGTCGATCTGCTTTGATGGCGTAAACTGATTCATGTCACCTGAAGCGACAGGTCAGCCTGCGTAGTAGTAACAGAGTAGTAGAACTCGTGAGCACTTTAATGTCTTTAATGTTCAAACCTAATTTAAGGAGAGATGAAACGGTGTCTTTGCCCAAAGCTAGTAAAAGTCCCATCTGCACTTAAAGCATGAAAATCAGATATCTGTCTGGAGGAGCGTTCACAACTTAGATATATACAGATCCTCCTTCGGGTTACTGACTTCATCTCCAGTTTAAAGTTTTGTAGTGAGATGTTTTGACTTGAAGTTGCTATGACAGCATCTTGTGCTGTGGTACTTCACTATGTTGGTGTTGTCCTGACAACCAGCTCACTGACGTTGACAGTTAATCCATGAAATGCTGTGACCGCACCAGTGCGCAAGCTGATAAAGCCGACATCTTTTACCTTTAGACCTGAGCTAAAGACTAGAAAGCTGGCAGAACTATTTTATAAATAAAACCGTTTAAAGACCCACTCCAAGTGCTCAAAATTGCATTTCTGAGTATCTTGTTATTCAAGTGATTGTAAAGAAGGAGCAGATAAAAGAAATGACGTTTTGTCTAAGGCGCCATGCAGCCAAAGCTGCTTTTCTCCGCTTCAGAATCAGCTGGAATTACCTTAAAGGGGCCATACCATGATTTTCTTATGTCTTTCAGAGTAAACTATATCCATTTATATGATCATATATTACCTTTGGAACACAAAAAACTAATTCATTCATTCATTCATCTTCCAGACCGCTTCTTCCCTTTCGGGGTCGCGGGGTGCCGGAGCCTATCCTGGCTACTGATGGGCGAAGGCGGGGTACACCCTAGACAGGTCGCCAGTCTGTCTTCAGGGCCTCAATCACACACACATTCACTCTCACATTCACACCTAGGGGCAATTTAGAGTCACCAATTAACCTATGAAGCATGTTTTTGGACGGTGGGAGGAAGCCCGAGTCCCCGGTGAAAACCCACGCATGCACGGGGAGAACATGCAAACTCCACACAGAAAGGTCCCAGCCGGGATTCGAACCGGGGCCTTCTCGCTGTGAGGCAAGAGCGCTAACCACTGCGCCACCGTGCAGCCCCCCCAAAAAACTAATTATTTATGAAATATTAGTTATTTTTGCTCATTCTTTTTATACCCAGAAGTAAAATGACTCCATCTATGATAGAGCTGGCCTTGTCAGCGTGTCTCCCACAGACATTTTTTTTAAATACTGGTACAGTGCAGCCCAAATGTTTGTCATCAAAATTTGGCACAGACAGAATGGAGATGGCTAATGAGTTCATTTTGAAATTTGGTCAAAAAATGTGGATAACAACACTAGATGAATATTTCAGGATTTAATACAATGATGAGAACATTGTTCTGATTAGCACTTGCTGTGAACGTTTCTTTTCTTCTTTGAAACATTATTCATCTCCGTATCAAAAATCCTTTTTGCTTTAATGCGGATTATTTTCCTGGACACACCTGTACCAATCCATCTACAATCCATGTTAAGATCAGTTTTCACAATTTGTCACTCACATTTTCCGCCAGGAAATAGTCTGTTCGCTTCCTCCACCAGGAAATAGAATGCTCCCTTTCTCTATTAAGACGTAGTCTGCTTCCTTCCTCCACCAGGAAATAGACAGCTCCCTTTCTCCACCAGGAGAAAGGGAGTCTTTCCAATATCCCCGTCTGCCTGCACCATTCTCGGATAAGTTCAGGATCCATCCAACTTGTCGTGCAGATTTCTCACCAAAAGTTTCTTCACGAAGTTTAAACGCTGAATCTAATGAGCATTTCTTGGCCATCGCTAAGCTGGCTCACAACACAGACAGCTGGCGTCCGTGCACGGGTCAGGGTTGAGGGACTCTCGAAGCTAGCTGATTACCGCTAGCTTTGTGAGAAAGTGTTTGTGTTAGCCTGGGGGCTGAGCAAACGCTTCCTGGAGGGATTGGTTCTCAACTTGTGATGTAAGCATGTGAGGACCCGCCCTTTTCCATGGGTATGGGTGCGGCTGACGTTCAGACCGCAGGTTTTTAAAGGAGTACTCAGAAATGCGTGAACGGTGTTGTTTATAGTGAGAAATGAACAGTATAATGCACTTAAAAGTTATTTTTTCATGGTACGGCCCCTTTAATTCAACAGTTGAAGAGTTATTGGTCAAAAGAACGTCACTGGAGCCAAAGCCGTGGTGCAAAAGGGTTAAAGGTCACTTCATATTACATATGCCATTTTTCTTTACAGAGAAAACTGATTCACCACATTGTAATTTAAGAAAAAAACAACACAATAGCAAACATGTATGCATCACCAAGAGTATCATCATGTCGGACTGCCGCAAAAAATGTCAAAAATGGCATCAGCTGTAATTAGTCCTAACAGAACAAACTTCACTTCAAATCTATGAAAGGTTGCAAAGCCAATGGACTGGATGTGAAAGCAATTACAGAGCGCCTGTGATACGATCAAAACAAAGACAATGGCTGCAGGCAGGACAAAGCGAGGCTAATTATATCAGGCTTCTGAAGCTGCTGCTGGCTCCATTTTTGTACCTTCACTTTAACAGTTCAAGACGGCAATAAATTGAGCATGATTGCTTCACTCTGAAGTTCCTCTGCCTTGGCAGGTATGGATTCAACAGAATGTTACATTGTATGAGCCACACCTAAAAAAGAGTTTGGGATTGGATGAGACAAGGCCACTAAAACCATTTTGTCTCAGTTCTCAACCAAACATATGAAGAATTTAAAGGTTCTGCAAGAAAATATACAACACAATTTAGTGTTTTCTTTATTCTAAAAATATATAAAAAAGGAACAAATCATTAAATGAGGGATCCAGTCCCCCGCTGTGCAGTGAACTCTGAAGGGAACAGCAATGTCTGGCATTATTAAAACAAGGAAGCATCAATTCAGTGCAATTGTTTAATCTCATACATTTGAATTTTGCTGAAACAACTTTTATATACGTTGAATGCTCCAAACAAAGACTGATATATTCCTTTGAATATATTTCTTGTTTAATGTCAGCTATTCTGTTTAATGTTTTATTTAAATTATATTGTAACTGTGTGCTAACATAAACTTAAAATAAAAGCAGCCAGATTTTATTAACTGCATTCACAGTAACTCTAGGACTTGTTTGTAACATGCTACATTTTAGTAGCGTTAGCCATGTTAGCATATTCACAACATCTATAACTCCCAACCTGGTTTGCAACATGTTAAACAGACTGAGACTGACAGAGCAA
>NC_050514.1:2270614-2276559 GCF_002922805.2 Oryzias melastigma
TTATTTAAATTATATTGTAACTGTGTGCTAACATAAACTTAAAATAAAAGCAGCCAGATTTTATTAACTGCATTCACAGTAACTCTAGGACTTGTTTGTAACATGCTACATGTTAGTAGTGTTAGCCATGTTAGCATATTCACAATACCTATAACTCCCAACCTGGTTTGCAACAAGTTAAATAGACTGACAGAGCAACGTTTACTTCTCAAAATGTCTTCAACATCAATAATTAATCAGAACTAATTCTTATATAAGGTTTATAACACATATTCTTTTTTAAATTGCTTTTAGTCTTCAATTTTATTTCATAATTTGTATTTCAATTTTTAAATTGAATGTTTCTTACTACAGTTTTTTTGGGGAAATTTGTTTTGTAAACGTCTTTGCGTATCTTCTAAAAGCCCTATACAAACTAAATGTATTATTATTATTGTTATTATTAAGGCACACTGTCATTTTCTGGAAAAAAAAAAATGGCTTTTAGCCTTAGCCTGTGGTACGGTAATAAAGGGTATAAAAGTTAGTAATTAAAAGAATACGAAAATGGGACAACTTTAAAGTTACATAAAGCATATACTGTTTTTTTAAACTTGCTGTATTTTTTTAATCTTATAGATGAAGACAAGGCTAAATATAGATGAAGGTTGGGTTGATCAAGTGTATACCATGAATGTAAACACCCCCAGTTCCAGCTTTCTGGAATTGTGTGAGTAAACTTAAGATGTTTGTGCGTATGCATAGAAGTACACCAAATAGAAATATGGCAGATGTATAGATTCTACAATTATCTGGATTTAGTACCATCAAATAAAGTACAGTGGTCCCTCACAATATAGTGATTTTGTGGCCTGCACAAAGACATGTTGGAATTTGACATGTTTTGTTTTTTAACAAAGTGAACTGTGTTCTGCATCCTGATTGGCTGTTGACCTTGTCAATCAATCTCCCTGTGCTGTGTCTCTTTTATAGAATGCGTTCAACTTACCCCAATTTTATACATATATCTTCAACGCGATCAGATCTTTGTTTTTCATTCTATAATACTGGACTTATTTTTATACAAAGTTTTAAACTTTGATAGTTTAAAAAAGACACAGAAAAGTGTGAAAGTGTTCATGTTAGTCTGAGTAAAGTGTATACATTGAGTAGTAAGGGGGTTTACAGCCTTAAAACATCTGTAATCCTGCTTGGTGGATTTCACCAATCGCAGCTTAACTTAACCTCCGTGATAAACGAGGGAACAAAACAGTTGCTTTAATACTTGAGTGTAAAACAAAGTTAAAAAGAACTACCATGTTAAAAGTGTCATTAAATGTATCTATTTAAATGAGTTTCAATGAGCTTTAATACGTTTGAGTTTGGCTTCTATTTTTCTTGGGTAATTGATATACTGGCAGACATAGGCTATAACAAGTCAAAGACAGATTCCGAATCACTTTCCTACCCCTATGACTCCCCCCTCCCCTACATTTAGCCCTCTAAATGGAAACATTTGGAAAAATAGTGTCTTCAGATCCAAACATTACTACCAGTCCATGACATCATAAATAGTCGTCGGTCATCTACGTTAGCGTGTAGCTGCCAAAATACATAATATCAGTTTTGTAACTTTTAAAAAACGATGCTAAAACAAACAAATCATTACTAACATGTACGTGTAAACTTCTATGCTTCAGAGCACACCCGGGTGAAGAAATGTGTTTCTCCTCCTCATCACAAAAATGACGTGGACCAGCCTGCCGGTGGACGGATAGCCAGCCCTAAGTGTTAACTTTTGAAGGTTCCCCCTTAAAAAAAAACAATTTTGAACAGCGCTGGAGCAACAAATGCCCGTTTGGGTTGGGAATTAATTCGTATTCGGCCAAAGAGTGAACAAATTTTGCTGTATTAAAAGGGACAGATGCAATGTCAAAAATCTGTTTACCATAAATTTGTGTCTAAATCACTGGTATGCTTCAGGTAAGTGCTGAATATGTCCACAACAACACTAGGGCATCTTTTTCTTACAGGTTTAAGAGGAGGGAGTCAGTTCAATGATGGGGCATCAGTCATTAGTGGAGCAAAGGGGGGGGGGGGGTGCTGGTATTACAAACAGAACTGACAAATACATCCTCTGCATTCACTGCTACAACTACCAGTTAAACCTAGCTGTCGTGAATAAAATGCATGAACTAGATTGAGTAGCCATTATGATGTGACAAAATTGACAATGAAGAACATTACGTTAAAACAAAGTGACAGAAGACGACAGTGTCCGCACCTACAGGCTTCACAAATGTTCCTGAAATGATGCATCTTCTCTGTGAAAGGTGGACTTTTTTGAAGCTCATCCTCCACCTAAAACCTGCAAACATCCCACTGCAGTCCCACTTCATTGATTTGTCTATTGCTTGCACTTGTTAGGGCTTCACTGGAGGGCTTAAAAGAACTCCTAAAAGAATGGTGCATGGACTGGGCTCTGGAAAACATGGACAAGAATTGTCCAGCTGAGCGACAGCCGGGGATGCTTTATGAAAGATCTCCCCTCAGTATACACAACGGGCCAATTTCAGAATTTGAAAATGGATTTCTCCCTTCAAAATGTGGAGCTGATAAATGCCCTTTCATGTCTTCAACCGATCGCCTGGACTTCACACTTTTGTTTCCACAGCTGAAGCTTTCTGAATCAGCAGACTGCCTGAAAAGTGAAATACAAAACATCTGTTGCTGAAAAATTATCCTACAGAAACAGAGCTTTCAGAGCTGTGTTCAAACCTGCAGCAGGATGAGGATGCTGTTCCTGAAGAGTTTAAACTTCATGTTACAGCTCTTCTAATTGATGCGTCCTTTTTGCTGCATCATGGTCTAAAAATGGTTGAGAATGCAGGTTTTGAACGCAGAAACCCAAAACAGACATAAGTACACGTTTACATACTTTTTATTGGAAGTGGTCGCTTAAGATCTAATTTTTGAGCCTGGTGTAAACGTAGAAAATCACTCACTAGTCATCTGCCTCCCTCCTAACGCCAGGTTCACACCACACACGGAAATGCTGTGAAGTGGAGGATACACGCGGAATCCGCTTCACCTCCAGTTCACAGTTCAGTTGTGTGTTCACGTGACTCCTCCTATTCATCACAAAAACTCCAGTTGAAGAGCACACCAGCCCATCCGCTAGACACACACACACTCAGCAAGCCTGCATGGAGAAATGGCATCAGCTGACTCAGAAGGGGCTCAAAAATATCCTGATAATTGTGGAGGATAATTATCATCCCGAGCAGGTGTTTATTATGGATGAAACCGAGAGATGCCTTCTCGCACTTAACTGATGAAGGGAGAGGTCTCTGGTCACATGCAAGATGGCGCCCCAAAAAAATCTCTAGCAGTGGAAATTTTGCAACTTTAGCTAACTGCGTAAGCGGAAATTTCCTAAACTTTAGGAAGCCCTTAAAAAAAGGATATTTTAAAAAAACTTTACAGAACTATCAGCTTTTAAGCTTTAAAATGTCAATGAACTGTAACTGTCTAGCAGTTTAGTGTGCAACATGAGCTTCAAATGAGACCGAGAACGTTACTCGCTTTATTTCTTTCACGTCAATATTAACAAGTGTTTACATTTGTAGAACTACACCTGTTTACCTCCAGAGAAAAAGCTGACAAAATGCTCTTTTTCTTTGTGAATCAGCTGATAACGTACGCAGTTACGGTTTGTCAGAGGGCAAAAAAGGTTGAAAGATAAAAATGGGGGGTTCTGGTTGAGGACTTTCAGCCCATGATTATAGTTGTTAATGATGTTTTGTTGCGGCCGGCTCCGGCAGGGGGAGGGACTTCTGGCTATTAATTTTCAAGCGTCATATTTTTTCTCTGGTCAGATTCTCATGATAAAGGAGGAAGCACACGCTTATTTAAGGCATGGAGACAGAGTGACAGTCCTCATGAAAAGTTTGCAGTCTATTGTTCTGGGGAAAAATAAAAACTATGTTGAGCACTACTCCAATGTTTACCAAGCAGGATCAGATGTGTTTTTGATGGGTATGGATTGGTAACTGGCATTCTTCAGGGGGTGGGGGGTGATACGGAGACTGGGGGTTCTCCATATTCAGAGGTCCCTGGTCCCATTCCCTCCCAAATAAGGGGGAATACTGTATTTTCATCTCTACTGTCTGTTTAGATACAAAAATATGAGCAATTTTGTCAATTTATCGTGGAAAACTTGGTTATATTTTTAAAAAATAGACCGGATTTTCACATGTATCTTGATGCAACTTCCTGCCAGGATTGAGGCGGATCACTCTCGGCGCTTCCACGTGTGGTGTGAACCCGGCGTTACGGCTAGCGTATATACAGTCTCAGGATGGTGGATTTGAGATTGAACTCTTCATGTTTGGGGAATAGTCTTTTTGCTTTAACTTCTATGGTCTATATCTCTTCCTTTGGTCATCTTATTATTCCTGCAGGATCTCTGATAACTGGCAGGGCATAACTGCTCACTGCCCAGGTCTTGTTCTCACCACTGACCTTTTTTCAGCATGTATGTCCAGGTAAAATGCAAATGTGCCAAAATAAGTTGTTTGTCAATCCAGCAATCTGTGGCTCCTATTAATTTGACATCATGGGGCAACAGAGACACAGCTGTCTCTTTAAAAGCTATTGCACTCGTGTATGATGAATAATTCAAATGGGATAATTCCTCTGAGGTTGCAGTGAGGTGGGACCAGTGTCTTGCCTCCTCTAGCAGTAGGACAGCCAGGAACCTCATGCATAAAAGATGAAAGGTTTGATAGCCTTCACTAGATTCAGCGTCTGGGATTTTGCGCTGTGGACTCAGAGCTGTAGCCAGGCTTAGCCGCTCACAGCCTGTGAACTACGCACACCCTCTCAGGCCTGGCCGTATGGGGCTCTGTCTGCTCGAGCTGTGCCACATTCAACCCTGCTCTGCAGTCAGAAAGGGGAGATAAAAATAGCAACCAGCATGGGGAGAACGAGGCGTCACACAAATCTCTCCTTTTGTAATGGTTCACTCAAAACCTGCAGGAAAGGGGCACAAATAAGCCATGACTAAAATAGTACAACTCTCCAGGTCGCGCTACTGGTGTGTTTATTCTCATCAAGATTTCAAAAATATGTCATCACCTGTTTCTCCCCCTTAAGCCACCCACGATTTAATTTGACTGCATCGCCTGTAATTATGAGCTAATTTTGTGTCTCTAATGTGCCGTTTTCCTGGTTCATTTTGGTACAGGCGCCTCGGTTTCATCTCCACTGCGAGTGAACAGACAAATCTGTTGAAGAGCCAAGGCTTCTGTCTGCCCATTGCCTGACACAAGCAAGATAGCATTTCAATTGACAGAATCAAAGATTGGCATATTTTGACTTTCTAAAACAGGAATTACATGCAGGAGGCTGATATGCACAGAAGAAAGAGAGCATTCAGAGTCATGTGGTTTCATTTTTACAGCCCAACCTCCATGGTTACTTCACTTGGTAAAAAAAGAAAGCATAGATCTTTTTTTGGTTTCCATTCTTGCTTTCTGTGATCTAAAAACTAGCAATAAGTTGTGTTGTTTTAATTCACAAATGAGCCAATGAGTGTTTTAAAAAAAAGTGGTTTTGACTCTTCAAAGAAATCTGCTGCACCGACTTGTCGAAACGCCACTGGATTAATCAAGAAAAATGTTTTAAAGAAAAAGAATGAAGGTATGGCTTTGCTGATAGCTAATTAAAAGAAGCAGGTTTGGTTTTTAGGAAGTAAAACTGTGACAGGTCCAAGGCTGCTGAAGACAGATATTCATTCATCTGAATCTGACCAACACAAAGAAAGCTATGCACGCCATCATCAGCCCTGGAGAGTGGCCTTTCACGCAGAAATCAAGTGTTTGACTAGTTGCTGCTGTTCCTCAGCAGTCATACTTTTACATTCCGTTTTAGCAGTGGCGGGCCGTCAGGGCCTGCAAGGCCTT
>NC_050514.1:2276635-2298724 GCF_002922805.2 Oryzias melastigma
AACCTGAGGCACAGCCATTTCCAGTAAATCACTATTTTAGTGATCAATATTTAAAAATCTTTAAAAAATATATATATATTGTTGGGATGGATTAGCCTAAAAGAATTGTTTCGAACAAAAAGCAGGAAGTGTACTTTTAAAAATATATTTCACCAAATGGAGAAAAAGAAGCTTCCCGGTACAAGTGACTCGAGGACTAGAAAGATCACTTGCGCTGCTCCTAGAAAGTGGATGGTAAGTGTGGGCCTGACCCTCTCCATGCGAGGAGAAAACCATTGGGCACTCCAGCACAAAAGACTGAAAGGTTTCATTCACTAACAAAAAGATTTGCAGTCAGTTGGACCTGTAAAACTGACTCTCCGTCAACCTTTTACAACTGAGGGATCCTTTTTTTGTTCTCATTTCATGCTGAACATAATGGCTGCTTTGGCTTACAGTTAAACACTCGTTCAGAAAAATAAAGTAAGTCTTAAGAAAAGGGAGGTGAAATACTATCCCACAGTGTCCATACTTGCTGTAATTTTTTTTTTAAGGCAATTTTCAGTCTATGGAAAGATTAGAGATGCTGTGATTGTATTTTGCCTCCCAAAAGTGTCATAATGCTTTGCTTTGTCCAACATATAGGATCACAAACACCTTAAACTATGATGATACGTTCACCAGGGCCGTCCCTGAGCACCTCTAAGATCTTGATCTTAGTGGTTATTCAAACACATTAATTATCAGATGCAACTTAATTTCAAAGCCAAGTGTCACATAGTCTGATACTTCCAGCTGATTTAACTTCAAGTACACTTTTGGAATGTATTTGCGGCACAAATTCCACTCAGGGACCGCCGTCTCTTTTTTGAACTTATGTCATATATAAGGCACACAGAAGTATACGTCTCACTAAGCGGGACAAAAAGGTCAGAGAAGTCTGTCAGTCTAGTTTTTTTTAGCCTAACTGCATTCACAGTAACTGTGATTGTGACACGTTAGCTGCATTAGCGTATAGCGTATATACATGTAACTCCCAACCTTGTTTGAAACACGTTAAAAAAAAAAAAAAAAAAGATCAAGGCCCCCCTTCTCCCTTCCTCTCCATTTGAAGGGGGAGTTTAAGTGTAAGTGTGTCCAGAAAAGGTGTTTTTTTTAAATCTGACCCTCCAAACGGAGGGGTACAAAGTCCTCCCCCACGAGGCCAAACTGCATTGCGCTGAGAAGTGCTTTTCGTCATGCGGGTGCGCTAAACGTTAGCCGTGTTAGAATTTACAAAAACACCAAACCCTGTTTGCAACTCAAAAACCCCAGACTGATACCACTACAACAAACATTACTATGACTATGCTAACTTTTGTTAGTAATACGTGAAAAAAACAGTCCGACACCGCGTTAGCCTCAACAATAACACCCAACCCTGTTTGCAACTCAAAAAACCTATATTCATGTTGATAAAACAAACATTACTGTGACTATGCTAAGTCTTGTTACTAAATATGTAAAAGAAAATAATGTAGTCTGACGCAGCTACATGTTAGCCGCATTGGCGTTAACAGAAACACCTAACCATGTTTGCAACTCAAAAACCCCATATTGATAAAACAAACATTACTGTGACTATGCTAAGTCTTATTAGTAAAATGTAAAAAAAAAACAGTCCGACACCGCTACTTGTTAGCCACGCTAGCACATTTAAAACATCAAACCTTCTTGGTTTGAAAAAAAAAACACTGTATAACTCAAAATCGCTTTAACATCAGCAAACAACCAGAAGGAATCCATATTTGGTGGTGGCTCCTGACGGGATGTGCGAAAGGTGAACAACTGTTGTTTTTCGAAAAAACAAATTAAGGGTTTTTAGTGCGCTTAGAGCAGAAAATACTTAGTTTAGTTGGGCCAAACTCCCTTAGATGGTCTGGTCATACTTTCTGCTTCTTTCCTCAACTTTAGGGTCAAACAAAAGAAAATAGCTCACAAAGAAGAGGCTGTTCCCTCACCAGCCACATCTTTAGTCACTTCTGTTCTGCTGTCAGTTCATCTAAATGCCTAAATCTGGCCGTCACATGGCAGCAGCTCAGTGCATGATGACAAGAGGTCATGAAAACCTGCTGAGTTCACCAGAACATTGAACAGCAACCAATTAAATTTAACTTAATATTTAAAGATTCAGACTTATTTTCACCCAGCAAACCATCACTTCTACGAGCAGATCTAGAGTTCTCCAAACAGCAGATGGCCTCACACAAGAGTTAGTGAGAGTCAAGGCTAGCAGAGGTCACTAATGGAGCTTAATTGGCAATTTCTGCTGGTAGCCATAAAAAATCTTGTTATGAATATCTTTTTGATCTCTTTTTCATTAAACTGAGGTCACAACGTTTGGATTTAAATCATGAGCTACAAATTCTCTGGAACAAAAAGCAGAAGAAAATAATTGTTAGGACTTAAAATTGTTATACATTTCATTGGTTTTATAATGCAGTATATAATAAGTCAGGGTAATTTATTCTCTACTAAAGCAAATCCAGAAAACAGCCATTACTGATTAAATTGTTATTCTGTTGTGTCTTAGCAACAACATAAACAATGCATTTCTTGTTTCACTGAGCACAAATCATGAACTTATATAGTCAGGTGCTTGTGAGTTTTGTTGGTTAATCGTGTAAATTTTTCTAATTTTGGGTCAATTATAACAGCCACAGCCAGAACGTAGAAATGGAAGAGCAGTTCACACACAGCATCCAAAATGTAACCGCACACTTGTCATGCCTGCAAGATGGAAGCCAGGAAAACATTCTGCATTAAATTAGAATTTTTTTTTTTTTTTACAGTATTCAGAGGCAGCAAGCGTTTTAATCAACCGCATTCGTCAGGCTTTTTAACGATTCAAGCTTAAAAACCTTCAGGGATTTTTTTTTCTTCTTTTTAAGGTGGAGTTGGAAAAATCCTTACTAAATTCGAAAGAGGATAGTGTAGAAGCTTAGTGCAGATACGTTTTTAGTTGCTTTCATACTAGGAAAAAAGGGGAAAATTCAAACATTGGAAGTCTCTAATGCAATGCTTTGGATTTAAATGTGAACTTAGCCATTGCTTCCTCTGTATGTCATATTCCTTATTTGCTAGTGGGTACGGCTGGGTTGATTCTTTAAATCCCCTCAATATCGGTTTGAATCGATCTACCCTTAATAGATCAAGACTCGATCCACAAAAATAGAGATTGATCTAGCACATAAAGCTTAAGTCCACTAGCTTGATGTGAAATGGAATTTCCCACAGGATGCCTCATGCTAACGTTCGTAAAGCAACACTGCGGACTAAATGAACATTATAAACTCACTGGTATGAATTCTCCAAACTCTTTTAAGGAAATATCTGTTTTAAAGTAACAATGTGTGGTCTACAACACAGATTTTTATTCATACGCTCTTCTTCTTGAATAAGGTGTAATGCTATAGCACGATCGCCACCTAGTGGCCAAACAGAAACGTCCTCCAGTAGAAGCAGAACAATGTTTACAATGTTAATGATCTGAACATTTTAGTTAGAACTTCTCCTTCAGAGAATCCATATAACACTGGATGATATTAACAATCTCATTATTTCACTGATACATTTTAGAGTTTTTGAACAGTATCAGATGAATATAAATATGTTCAAAACATATAGCAGATTATTAATGTATTTCTAAACAAATATGTCAAAATGTTTAAACTCAAATTGGAATTGAATTGAAATGAATAGAGTGGATTGAAAGAATTAAAAAAAAAGGAATTAATTTGAATCAATTATGGAAATTACTATCGATACCCAGCCCTCTTAGAAGGTTTTTCCAGCATCTGCATTTTAAATCCAAACAGAAAAGTAATGAAGAAGAAGAAGAAGAGATATTTATTTACGCAATAAAATAGAAATTTATAAGTATATTTTTAAAACTCCACGATCACTGATGCAGAACTTGGTAAAAATTAACTTTAAATTGTAATGTAAAATCAGCCTTTAGTGAAACCATTGGCTGTTTTCATACTTCCTATATTAAACGTTAAATAAAATGACTGTTGTAAATGCTTTTCTCTGACCAACTAGAAATAAGTGAAAAAGTTTCAGTCAACCGATTCACAGTCAGGTGCTTTTAAGCAGTTTAAGCATTTTAACCCTTTAATAGAGGAGGAGTCAGAAAGTGATACACATTCTTCGAACTACTGTAGCTCTTCCACCATTTAATGTGATTCTAACAGATCCTGATGTGGAAGTGGAAGTTTTCCTTGATTTGCAACACTGTATATTTGTGAATCTTGGAATTAAAATATTTGCAGACATTGTTTAAGTATTACGGTAATTTAAGAAACATAAATCCCAGTGGTAAAAGAGGTTAACTGAAATATAATCTCACATTTTTTTCTCTTCTTCAGAAATTAAAGTCAACAAGTACATTTTACCAATCAGAACTCATCAATAATAAATTTGATTTTTGACCTCATTTGAATTGATCCAAGGGTGGTAATACCCCCCAAAAAAACATCACTTGGGGATAAAACTACTAGACTTTACAGTTTAAGTAACACAACAATAGGAATGTACAGAAATTGAGAAACATTTTGGCAGTATTTTCGGATGTGCCCTGAAAATGAATGATTCTAAGTAAACACTTTGTCACATCCAGGCCAATTAGCATTTACCTTGAAAGTGTGTAGTAGTCCCAGTCAGGATTTTTTAGGGCTGAAGTGTTCCATCGATTGATTTTTGACTGTGTTCCATTCATAATAAAGGTCTACTTGCAATCATCCACTTATCTGAGATACTTTTGGAGTTTCTTTTCAGTGGTGAAAAGCAGAAGAAATTGGGTTGTTTCAGAGCCTCTAAATCTGACCATTTCTAACACAACAATTGCAACTTTTTTATTTATTTTTTTATTTTGCTCAGGTGCAGTTTATTGCGAATACCTTGAAAAAAAAGCATATGTAGAACTTCACAGGGATCTAGGCTAATACAACTATATTATATCTACCATGTTTGTGTAGTGAGGCGTAAAATTTGAAATGCTTCAAGCAGTCTCCATCTTCTAATATATCTGATGGAAACTAATCCTAGTTATCATCAAATTCAATTTCTATTTATTAATGATAAAAAAGTATGCTATTTCCTCACCAACACAAAAATATAGTCCTCTTCCTTGAACCATTAAATTACTTTTTAAACACACAAATTCAGTGAAGCTCTTAACCTCTCTGCTAAAGGTTTGAACATATGTATGCACACACTGACACAGGCCAAACCCTTTTGTTCATTAAAATAAACTGATAAGCAAAGTGGAAGAAAATGGGGTTCAAGTGTGAGCACCTCATCGACACACACCAACACTCCTCTACACACCAACACACCAATACACAAAATAAGTTATCATTTTTGTAGCATTTCCACATCTCAAAGACCAAGATCTTTTCAAAAACACAAATGTCTAATGCTATGTTCACACTGGCGTGTCGCCAACTGATACTAGGATACAGGAGCTGCTGTTTTCTCCTCCTATGGTTATAATTCTGTCCTGCCTTAAGTTGATTGCTTTATGTAGGTCCGACAGGTTTTTGGAACACCATTTCTCTACTTTCTTTTATGTTTACGACTACAGCTGCTGACAGCTGATCACCTCTGGTAACTTTTTATTTTGACAGTTTTCTTTCTAATTAAGTCCAAGAATCAGACACCAAACAAAACCGATGTTTGAGCTCTTCCCTTTTTTTGTTTATCGAATTTTTATTATTTTTGTCTTTTTTAGTCTTACATCTTATGTCAGTTTAATTGTTATTTAAACACTATAATTATAAGTCCCTATAGACAGTTAAAAACATAGTGGCTAGTAATATAAAATATTTTTTATTTCCATTCATCAATATGTCAAACTTATTGAATCCCTTTTAGGGTAGAGGAGTTGCTGGAGCCTATCCCACCTAGTGTTGGGTAAACAGGAGATGCACCTTGAACGGGCTGCCAGTCTGGCAGGGCCACGCATTCAAAGTTATACCCAGGGAAATATTAAATCACTATTTAACCTACAGTATGAATCATGATTTGGACTCCAGGAAGAAACCAGAGGAAAGCCAAAATTCTGCAGCCGGGATTCAAACTACGGCCTCCTCGCTGTTGGGCAAGAGTAGAAATGACTACACCACTGTGAAACCCACATTTTGATTTATTATTTATTAAATAACATCATAGTTAGTTTATTGTGTCAAAAAAATGAATATTGGCTTTGTGCATTAGTTTACCACATAAATCTACAGTTTTATAAGTAAGTCTTCAGCCCAAAATGATGTCAATGTATTTAAACACTTTCCTTTTAACTCAGTCTGACTCAGTTTTACAGCAAAATAACACAACTCCAAATTTAGGAATATGTCATCATTTTTTTCAAGCAGTTAAGCTCCTCACATCTTATTTTGAATGTAAATTTGCTTAATCTTAACTTTTTTTAAATGTCTCAACTTTAGTGAAATAAAACGTTTTATTTTAATTAAATGTAAATACTGTAACACACAGAGTCAAATAAAATAATCCAAGTAAACATGTTTTATTATCTTTATACAAGAAAATCTAGTTAGCTAATGAGTTTCAGTATGCTTCTCTAAAATATAACGAATCGTATCTACTTGTTTTTATTAAAACCTATTTTTATGTCTTATTAATTTGTAGAAGCAGATTTTATTTATTATCAGGGCTGATCTATTTAACCTGTAAATGATAAATCTGTTTGAAAACCACAGAGCTGATTATTCAACTCAGCCTTGTGTTAAGATATTTAAACAATCCTCCACTTCAGTGCAGATGAGCATAAATTGAGTGTATCAGATATAAGGTTGACTGTGTGTCTCCACCATGTGACAAACGTTATATTGTTTTGTTAGGATCGCTTGATCTAGATCTAGAAGACCCATGACAGCTGCTCTTAAAGTAAAAGGTTGTAACACAAATGTTGACAAATATTTGGGATTCAATTTGTGCTAAAACAAAGGAATGTTCTGCTTAGTATCAGAAAATGAAGTTGAGTTATACAAAGACTTTAAGATGGTGACAGCTTCAAACATGTCAATCTGGCTCCAAATCAGAACAATACAAAGCAAAGCTGGTGTCAACACTGATTTTCACACTGATTTTCACAAGTTTGTCTTTGCCAAGGAGTCAGATATTAATGTTGATGGCAAAGTTTTTGATTTATTTTTCTAGTACTAATCTGTCTTTTATTAAATTATATTTCATTTTGACTTTGACTAAGAAAAACTAAATAACTTTCTGGTGCATCAATACCACAAATATCCATTACCAAACCTTTCAACATCAGGAGCTGTTGTAATCACAATAACTGAATAGAATAAACATATCAGTTTCAATACTTTGACCCAATCAGACTTATTCAGATCAAAATTTCCTTCAGATCGAGTTAGGTGGGTAGTACTGATTATAACCCTCCGCGCTCTGAACAGTCATATGAATATGTGTCAACAGTTTCAGTTCAATTCTAATCTAATCTCTGATTCGATGACAGACATTTTGCACATGTAAACACAGATAGTGATGCTTAAACACAGCACATGTCCATGAGGTTTACCTATAAACCTTTAGAGTCACTCTAAAACTACACTTTTAAAACTTAAAAAACTAAACTTTTTAACATAATTATGATTAACAAAAAGGCAGGAATGTTATTCCAGAATAAATCAAATTAGACCTTAAATAAGTTTCAATATTTTAGTCTCTATAAAAATATATTTTGTCAAACGTATACAAGTTAGAAATAAGTGCAAGATAACATCGGGACATTAATAACAGTGAAATTAAATGATCTGGAGGGCCGGATAGAGTTACCCAAAGGGCCAGATCCGGGCCCTGGGCCTTGACCTTGACACATGCTCTGTGTACAAGATGTGGGGTGGTACCAGTTCACATCCGGTACTGAATCAGGTACCAGTTCGGGTCCTGTGTCAGGTTTGGGTTAGTGTACCAGTGTGTTACGGTACTGGACTGTTTCTGGTTCACAGCTTGAGGTTGGGGACCCGTGATTTAATGTGAGCAGCCAACACGTCAAAAAAAGACAAGTTGGGGAGACCTAAAATGCCAAAAAGTGACGCAGAGATATCCTTCACAAAACGTCAATGTGTGACGACTTTGGGGTGAGAATGTGCTGTACAAGCTTGCTGTTTGATAGTTGTGTGATCCATAATGAAAAGTTATCGTATTGTTCTTCTTTAACTCACTTGCAAATTAAAATGTTTAAAATGCAAATTACCACATAAATAAAAAGCTGTATTTGTCTCTTGAAAAAAAGCAGCAACACAGGGAGGAGTGACTAATAGATCCTAAACAGTCTGGTGTAAACAAAGAAATAAACAAAGGCACCAAAACTTATTTTATTAAAACCTCAAAACAATAAGTTACTTATTTAAAAAGGACTGGATGTTACCAGTCTTAAATAAATTTTAAAAATAACAAAAGCAATATTTGTTTATAATTTATTTATAATTAATTACTTTAACGATACATTTTAAAATAACATTGCAAGTGATTTTTGTGATTTGAAAAAAAATTCCTCTCATTTATAATTTGAAATGTGGATAATTCAAAATGTGTACATATATATATCACTCAAAGGTTCCATATGGTCTCTTTTTCATAGCTGAAGTTAAAAGAAATCCTGTTAATGTTCACTAAACAGGACTCAGCTATTGCTGATGAGGTCCTTCAGATCTAATTTTTGCTTTTAGAGAAAAAAAAGAGAACAGAAAGGCTTTTTAAATTTTTAATTGGAGAGCATTTAGGATTTCACAGCAGTCTGAAGTGTTGTTGTGAGTTAAGGATAATTGACCCCAAAGGCTAAGGAGGTGTGTTTAAAGGTTGTGAGCATTTGAAGATCAAAGCTGTACTTGTTGCAACTTAACATCACTGACTCCAAGCAGAGGTCGGGAGGAGCAGAGGATCTCTATTTGAAAACAACGTTCAATCCAGTCCATATGTGGTTCTACATAACCATCAGCTGAAGAGTCAACATCAAACCCTTCCAAATCAGATCCAAAAGTGACCTGAAAACAGTTACTGTCCTTCTAGGTTTTAATGACGTCACATTCTCACCCCAGTCTGTGGATAGATAGACAGAAACATGTTGTGGTACCGAGTGTAACGAGTGACGTGAGTAACAACATGTCATTCTCTCTACATCTGACAGCACTCATTCATTTTTTTTACTCCTTCCTGAGATATTTATGCTGCAGCTCATTCTCAGGAATGAATCTGGTCGGCTCTGATCCACTTCAGCATCAGAAAAATCGGCTCTCATTGTAGAAATCAACACAGACAGCTGCCCCACTAAAGAGTGTCATTTATTTTAGATGTAGACCAAGTCAGAGTCACAAACACAGTGAAAGCTTGAGGACATTAACTTTAACCTTAAGGTTGATGCCTTAAACTGAAAAAAAGCTAGAAACCGATGTTTTCCAAGAAATACAGTCATGGTGGGATGGACAGATAAATGAGGGCTTGAAGCAGCAATTCCAGCCTGTAGGGTAAAGCCATCAGACCGAAAGTGTTCTCAAAGAACCTTAAGAAGAAACAAACTAACAATTCATTTAAATGCAAAACAACTCTGGCTAAGAAGGGTCAGAGTAATGAGGCTGACAATCTGGGTTCAAATGTAGGATAAGAAACTAGGTCAGATGTTGTCGTCTAGGGAAACTTTATCCCGTATACTTCAGATGTCCCTGCACTGGAAGAAATCACACTGATGAGAAAGAAGAATGCCGTTTGATGGGCACGTTTCGGTGCAATCAGCTGAGCTTTGTTTCTCGCCATCAGTTCAGGAATGGACACTGTTGGCATTTTTCTCTCTTTTCATGCTAAGGTCAGATCAATAGTTCAAATTAAGGTCTTTTGACAGAGTTTGTTGTCAATTTTTCTTCAGAATTGCCTTCATCTTAGTACAGTATTCAACCAAAAAAACAGAAGAGGAGTGGAGGAAATATTTTTTTCAGATACAAACTATCTGGTAACATTGACTGTACATGAGAAGTGGACTGGGTGACTCCTCCCCCATCGAGTTCCAAACAGGAAGTATCTGCTGGTTTCAAGATGCCAATATCCCATCAATAGGAAAATGAACAGCTGTTATTCAGGACTACTTCCACTAAGTAGTCCTTTGGAGGTGTAGTTTTTTAGGGGGAAACCGTGATGCTGGAGGGTTCTGTATCCCTAGCTGACTGGCAACTATTGATGACATCATCGAGTGGGAGTTACGTCCAAATTTGATGACACATGTCTCTCCATTTGCAGGGCTAAATGTAGGGGTGGGGAGAAGCCTTATAGGGGTATGGAAAGAATTAGGTCTACTATCAGAACTAGTGCTACCACAATTATTTTAAAAGTTGACTAATCAACGATTAGTCATAATCAACAATTATTTTTTTCAGATTAGTCAACTAATGAGGTCATTCGCAAACTGGATGTAAAGCACACATTTTTACCTTCATTAGCTTTAAACTAACTAAAAACTAGACATATAGAATTATCTGCGATAATGCTAGTGTGAATGCTGTAAGGTGATTTTGCACGCTGAAGATGCTAGTGATAGATAGATGAAGATGCTGAAATTGATAGCTGAAAACGCTGAAGCTGATAGCCAGCGAAAATATTAGTTAAATGCAGAATTGGCCTAAAAAAATGAAAAACAGCTAGCATGCAGCTGAAATATTATCTAAACTCTGAAATGGCCTAAAAAACCTTAATAAATGCCAAAAAAAAGTCCAAAAAGCTAGCAGAATGGCATTATAACTTTCAACTTTACTACACTCTGACTCCATATAATATAAAGTAACGACTAATCGACTGTTAAGTTAGGTGTTGACTACTTTAATAGTCGATTAGGCGTCAATTAGTCGACTAATCTCTGCAGCCCCAGTCAGAGCAACGATTCTTGTTCTGGTACCTTTTTTTTTTTTTTTTTTTCATGTTCTTGCCAAACCTAACCCTGATTATAGTGGTAGGAAAGTGGACCTCCAACAAGCTCACGACTGTTTGATGAGAGTGATCACCATAGAAACGTTGACTCTGACCACTATCCGCTTCCTGACAATCTTTGGTTCCAACATGATGACATCCATATCACAAAAAAATGGCAACTGAATGACTGTTTTGTTGGACCTGGAAGTAAGTTGTTTCCTTGGAGTGACATCACACTCACACAGTCCAGTTCTAATGTATAGTCAATGGTTTGCAAATACAAACTGAAAACAAAGAAAGTCTTCCCAAAGACACACTCCAAAACAAACTCTTCAATTGACATCAACTCAATGCTGTTTTACATAGTTTCTAGCAAGTTGCAACAATATTCTTTACAATTAAGCAAAGCACAATACTATCAAGAGGTAAAAAAAGAAGCACATACAATTATGTTAATTTACTCTTCGCTAAGAACTGCTGAGGTCTTTTGGTAACCTAAAGAAAGTTAACAATCCAAAAGCAGCTTTCACTAATTCCAGCCAGAAAGGACACATTCATCTTACTAAATCTGCACCTGTGTTACAGAAATAAGAGTAATTTAAAGGGAAGACCAAAACAAAACCCAAAAGTGGGGTGAAGTATTTTTTTTTCCAATAAAGCAAGGGGGAGCTTTGCTTAGAAAGCCCATTTTAGTGACAGGATCTTGACTGCTGACATAATATTCTGGAAACTGAAATTGGACAACTTATCCAAACCAGAACCCAAAAGTGTTGAGAATTGAAGACAAATCTTTATTGTTACAACACGTAGCTATTAAGGTTGCCAGTTAAAATACTTTTTTTTTTTTTTAGTTCTGCATATTCATTTCTGCAGCCAGGTCCTATTGATTTTAGCTACCAAACTGTTAGAAAGACAAAATCCACTACACTTTAGATGTATTTGGTATCATGTTAATGAAACTATTTGACAGACATTGAGGCTGTTTACTCTGGACTGCAAACAGGTAGACCACCTCCAGTCCAAAAGTGACAGTGATCAATATTTTAGGCTGTTCTCCTACAAAACAATAAAAAAGGGGGATCGGCAAGTGAACTGCAGACATAAGAATCACCATCCAGTTACTGTCACACAGACATCAAAGTTTCATGGCTTCTGACTTCCATCCAATAAAGAGATAAAACCCTAGAAAATTGCTTTAGCAATAACTGAGGTGATTGACATGCTTTGCAAACAAGCCAATAATGACGTGTTTAATGACACTCAGAAATGAAAGAACATTCTCTCCAGTTTTTACTTTGCTTCACAGTATGCATATGAAATGACAAATTGTAGCTGAATTTTATTTTATCTCTTCCTAGTAAACATTTACACTGGATATTATTAAGGTTTTGTCTCATTTTAATGCAGATGGGGGAGTCCTTCACCCAAATTATTTAGTGATGGGTGCGTGGAAGGAGTCAGCAGGTTACTATAAATACAAAAGAAATGATTTCCACAAACCGTCCACAAGTGCACAGAAAAAAGATTTGCCTGCAGTGTCTTAAAGCTAATAGCTTTGTCTGATAAACTGCATTTGGACTCATAAGAAAGCCATCTTGAAATAGGATTGACTGACTCCATAAGGTTAAACAATGCAATAAAATAAAAATAAAAAATCTTCACAAATCACAGGAAAAACACAAAGACAATATTGATATATTTTGCATATACATATAAAACAAGGTGGGGGTTGGGTGGGGTTCAAATGATGAAATTTGCTTCTTTGTCCTCCCTTTCAAGCAATTATATAAATTTGACAATAATGACATTAAATTAATCTAATGTGTCATGTATATGTACTGTATTTTTGCAAATATGTCCAATTATGATTAAGAGTAATTATAATGACATCATCCACATGGGTATAAACAGTATCTGTGTATACATATACGTACAGTTATTTGTCTTTGAGTTTCTTTATTTTTATGTACGACTAAATGTTTTCATTAGGTACGATATAGCTGCATAATGTTTGTCTGTTTTTGTCTTGGTTGCTTGAAATAAACTTTTTTTAGAATGTGCATAATAAGTCACATTAAATAGTCTCTATGGATGACAAGTAGGTAAAGGACATCAAATAGACTAAAATAGATCAATCTAAAAACTGGATATTAACATATAAAAAGACACTGAGATTCACATCATCATTAAGATCCTTGGGGGCTAGAGTTTGTAGATGTAGATTCAAAATACTTGCTACTGTCTCAATAACGAGTCATGATTGCTGCCTCTAGAAGAGGAAAATGCCACAAAAGCGAAGAGTGCAGACATTGTGGTAATTGTCATTAAAATGTGGAGAAACCAAATAATCTCATTTCTCCAAGTGGAGCTTTGATGCTCACTAATTCTTTCATTTAGTTGTTTGTGTTTTGGGGCTACAAGGACACCAAAGCCTTCAAATGACACTTTTGTACGTATGAAGATGCAGGAAATAACCAGTACTTGTGGATTATTTAGAACTACCTCAAAAATAGTCACTATTTGGCAGAAAAAGTCAAAAATGTTTGAGAAAATAAAGTTGATTTAATTGAAAACAGACATTTTTTGTTGTTTATTTCTTACATTCATGTGATCAATATATCAATACACTGTCTTTATTCTAGCTGTTTACATCAACTTTTGTTTAGGAATTTTTAGCAAACTGAAAAATACTAAATGTTGCAGTTCCTCAAATGACCACTGAAGGTTGGTTTCAAATATAACAATTTCCTAACAACACATTTGTTAAATGTATGTAAAGCCTGGTGTCAAAATCTTTCATGGGAATTTCTTTATGTGATTAATGTTTCCATTTTTTTTTATTGTATTAGAGCTTTATATTTTAAGTTTGACCTATGGATGAACTCAACAAAACTCTCACTTCATTTTGTCTCATCAATTCTCCCCTATTTCAACCACAGTTGAGTTGAGTAAAGTAGACTTCTCTGAAACATGCTAAACTTACTTTGGACATTGCTATGGGTGACGTCACAACGACTGCATATTGGTTTTGGATATACATTGTTCACCCACTTTTTTGTGTTTCTTTGTTTGCGGTTTTGCAGATTTTTTTTTTTGTTATGTAACTCTTTAGTCACAAAAACCCTGACAATTTAAGACGCTTGTATGAATTTTTTGCGTCTGAAGGAGGTGCTGCGCTGCTGAGGTGCACAGCAGAGCCTCCTCCGGAGCGCGGAGCAGCTTGTTAGCTTGTTTCTTCCTAAACAGGACTATGTAAGGATGGATGGATGTTCTACAAGAGTAGATAAGGCTATTTTTTTTTTTTTTACCAATTCTGACTGTCTTAATTCTAGTTATCTGCAACAACCCTCTGGTAACAATCTAGCCATGAACAGCAAAGACACGTTGAATATTCACAGCTCCACTATGATTTCTATCGCATGTTCAGTCATGGAGTGTTTTTTTTTCCCCTGCAGCTTAGATCATCAAAGTCTCATTTTCAGAAGTTTCCAGTAACTACTGAACATTTTGGCAGCTCTTGCTCAGTGGTGCCATCTGGGTTACATGGCCATCCCAGCTGCAGAGCGGCATGAGAAAAGAAGTAAATAGGTCGCAACACAACCAGGTCCAGTTTTCTTCATTACAGCAGCCGGCTGCTTCCCTGCCACATGGCTGCTCTACCAAAAACTGGAAGCCTGAAGAACTGTGGGGAAATGAAGTCAGCGTGGTGTGTGTGGGCTTGTGAGAAGAGCACCAAGTAAAAATAAGGTTGGGCATCCCGCAAGGCCGCCAGGCCCCAATCTTGGACGGTTTTACCTCAGCAGACTGGACTAGATTACCCTGCCTTCATTTATGAGCAGCCAATAGTTTGCTGAGCCAAGCTCTCCAGAAAACAGAACCAAAGGCAAACACGCAAAGTACATCCTTTCTCTGATTTGAACTTAAACGATAAGATTTTCCTCATTTTAAATACAGAATGAAGATATTTGTGCAAATATCATATATTAGTCTGGGAGAAATGTATTTAATAGAACAAAACATGAACAAGAACAAATCTTTCATATTGAAAGGCAAGCTATAATAATGGAATAAATAATAATAGGCTGAATATCTGCAGGCTTATTTTGTTTAATTAAACATGGGGGGGGGGGCTAGTATATTAGTACAACATATGAACGATTATTCAGGTAATCATAGCATAAAAAACGAGTCAACAAAACTCTTAATATCACATTAAATCACTAAACCCGTTGAATTCTTCACTGTCCAGTGTAAGACTGAAGCTTCTTCTTCTGCATTGCTGTCAGTAGCACTGATATACACACCTACAGTGCCCTCTAGTGGTTGTTAGGAGGAAAATAATGAACATATGAGCCCATTTTTTTTTTTTTAATGAGCACGTTGGTGGGATTATATAAGTTCGCTTCCTCCCACTTCCTTTTAGACAATCTACTGAACTCCTTTTGACAATCTTAGTCTTTAATAGTTTCATCGGGACATGGACTCTATGCAAAAGAGCAAATATGTTTAATTGTGTTTATAGGTAATACATTGAGCTACTAACCAGTATATTTGACCGTATGAAACCGTATTTGCAATCAAATTTTATAACTAATTAGTCTATGTTTGAGGTTTCTTTATATAAATTAAAATTGTCTTGTTTTTGAATAATCTCTGCTTTGATTGCTTGAGTTAAACCGTTTCCAATCCAATCCCCCCAAAAAAACTCACATAAGTAGGACCTGAGTATAAGCCGTACTCCCATCCTTATACCACTATACTAAAATATGTTAAATTGGAAAGCTTGAATTAGGCTGAATAGTCAAAAACATTGCATCCCATGATGCTTTCCTTGGTAGTGCTCCTTGACTTCTTCTATGAAAGTTGTGACAAAAAGGAAACCCATAGCAGGGTCCATGAGGGCTTTGAATTCTAAATACGAATGTCACCACACTGACGCTTAGCTGTGATGCAGGAAAACCACACTCACTCAAAAGCTTCTCCACAGCTTCTGAGTTATTGCTGTGGATTCTTGGGGTTTAAGAAAAATCAAAGAAAGTCAAATCAGAGTCTTTCAAACTCTAGTCCCATCTGTGTGACTATGAATGTGTGAACAACTTAAGGGAGCTTTAAATACACACAAAACTGGAGAAACAACAACCTCAGAAAAATTAATTTTAAAAAAGCTAAAATCTGATGTAAAGAAAAAAAAAACATTTTGGTTTCCTACTTTGTTAAGATCATTTCAAATACCTATAATTATCCTCAGGTGAGATCATTTTCTTGTGAATAATTTGGGAAAATGGCTAAATTTCATACAAAAAAAGTACATAAAAGGAAAAAGAACAAAAAATAACAGCCTTTAAATCATTGCAAACTTATATTGTTAAAGATACAAATGAAGACTAATATTTAAAATGTATGTTTTAATGTAAATTTTGTAATAAAATCAGATGGCACACAACTTGTGAGAAAAAAAAAAAACGATTTATGTCTAACATATTTTTTCTAGTAAGCCGACAGTATTAGTATTTTCCTCTACTTGTGTCTTCACTTTTGAGATTTAACACCATCATGTGTAGATGACAGAAAAATGACTAAATGTGGGTAAAGTATCCAAAAGCTCTAGAATAGCTGCAGCATACAGGAACTGGCAACAATGATTTAAGCTAGAGTTATTCATACTAATTATTAATAAAAGGATTAAAATAGGCAGATAAAGAGAAAAAACAGACTCTCAAGTAATAATTTGGTAATTGCAGAAATTAATTAATTTTGATAAAAATTAAATTACATTAAAAAATAGACCCCTTAATGATGTTTTGCTGTAAGAAAAATCTCTATAGGTCAAAGCTAAATAGGAAAAGCAATCAGATCAATAAAGCTCAAT
Organism: Oryzias melastigma; assembly: GCF_002922805.2. NCBI lineage: Eukaryota > Metazoa > Chordata > Actinopteri > Beloniformes > Adrianichthyidae > Oryzias > Oryzias melastigma. The sequence continues at coordinate 2,293,461 of NC_050514.1, forward strand.
TTGGCTGAGTAAACTCCCTTTAAACTGCAATCTGTTTAATGAAAAATGTACAGTATTTATTTAAAAGTATCTTTTTAACCCTGGAGAACTCATCGATTTTCTTTAGGGCTTTTAAATGTAATTAAACAAATGTGTTTGTGTTTGTTCATTTTTGAAAGCAGCAATTATCAGGAGCCAAAAAATATCAAATGAAAACACAAAAATTAAAAAATGGGGGGGGGGGGTCCAATAAAAAAGGAGGGCCTAATTTGACCCAGTGAGTCTCCAGGACTTAATGTCCTCCTATGACAAAAAAATGTTCCCAGTAGTGTTTTATTTGTTTATGACATTTTTAACCAAAATCCCACAACCTGAATGTCTTAAAAAGCCATTTTTCATGTTGATCTGAAACCTGTTTCCAAAATCTCCTCTGAGGGGGGCGTGTCTATTAGCACTGAGCTGAGTAGCTCCGCCCCTGATCCCCTCCCATCTGATTATAATAGCTCTGTGTCTCGCCTGCGTAAATCTTCACCGTTGCTGCATAAAAACATCCATCAATCTGGATAATGTCCAGCCGTAAGGTTCTGATCCAGATATCAGCTGGACGAGGAAGTGAAGATCTTCATGGACAGAACTTCCTCCAAAATCCTGATTCTTTCTCCTTCCAGTTCACCAAAGACTCTTTTAGCTAATTCTCCAATGTTTATTGACTGTGATCAATACATTCAATCATTGGTTTCTCAGAGTTCTTGATAAAATAATCAAAGCTAACATCCAAATGCTCTTTCATTGATTTACAATCCTTTCCAACTGCGGTCAAATGAGCCGCCGTTCACATTTCCGTGGTCACATCAAGAAGCTCCGTGGAGTCTGGTGGAGATTTTCCAGCGTTCTCAGTCCTGCTACCGTAAGTATTGGATGAAACTCACACCAAAAATCCAGTGATGCTGATTTGACCACAGAAATGTGAACGGCGGCTCATTTGACTGCAGTCAATGTGAAGATACCATCTTCTCTTCTCCAGAACCTGAACTAGACACTAGGAACAGATGAGGGTTTAGTGCATGTGCAGCAGAGTTGTTGATGGAAAGAAGATCATTCATTCAAACAGAGTCTGTCCAAGACAGTTTGATTGATTTAAAAGGAGAAATACTCAGAAATGCAAAAAAAAAAATGATTTCTTATCACATTTGTTCTCTTTCATAAGAAAAATGCCACAAATACATGTTAAAAACTCAAAAAACAGGATTTTCTTAAAAAAGAAGAAGAAGGAAAAGGGGTCAAATTTGACCCAGTGGGTTCTTCGGGGTTCCCTCAACTGACTGAGTTTCTTTCAGTTCATCACGTCAGGTGATTTTGTAGAGTTTTATGTCAGATCCCCTTCCTGACCCAACCGGGCTGGGGACCGGCACAGGGAGACCCAGACTGAGGCCCCCATGTGGCTACATGGGAGTGAAGGGAAGTGCAGTTTCTGGCACCCCACGCCTACACCCAGCCAACTGATTACAGTACTGTGAACAGATGCACCTCTGATGGTGCTGAACAGGCTTTAGATTGGAGAGGAAAGGGTCAGATTTCTCAAACCAGGAAAATCCAACCAAGGAATAAATAATTATGTCATTTTCACCCCCAGTTTGGTACAAACAATCGAAGCCCACGTGGGACATCCTCCTCCTGAGTCCTCACTGATCCCAGCACGCCACCGGTTGCTGGGATAACACAGGATAACGTTAAAAACTACTTCTAAATCAGAGGTAGACAGCGCGCTCACGCGTGTTTCCACAAAGACTCGTGAGCATCTGCTGGCACGCAGATAAAATGTGGAGTAATTATGAGCGCAGGCTCCCTGGAGTTGTCGGTCTCTGCCTCCTCGCTCCGTGCGTGACGCCGCGTGGCTTCACTCACTAATTGTTCAAACAAAAAAGAAAGGGCGTGCGCTTGGAACTTGAGAGGCGCAGAAAAAAAGAAGCAATGAATGTGCTCACCTCGAAAAATGAAGGCTTTGCTGGCGTTGTGAAGTCCTGCCACCTGCGTAATTCCATAGGTGGCGTTTGCGGAGTCAAGTTCGTTGATGATATCGATCTGGTAGTCCTGATCTGAGCCAAAACCAAAAGCTGGAGAGGGGAGATGCGGGTTAAAGGGTGTCAAGTCTCGTGCGTAACGATCGTGGGTTTAACAAGCGGCTCCACTTTATGGTAAAAAGCTGGGCAGCTTCCATTCAATCTAATGCAGGATTTTTACAAAGCGCTGAGCGCCGCATCTCCAGCTCGCATCACCCACCTGTGCTCCCCCAGGACCACAAAGCAAAATATGTTCCCCTCATAGTTACTTTTCAAATTAACAATTTTAAACAACCATAATAATATAAACTTGGATCCATGGAAAATCAATCTAAGAAGTGCGCAAAAACACAAAAACAGAATCTTTAGGAGGACACAGGTATGTTTGTACTCACCTGGCTTGGTGAAGCAGAAAAAGGACAAAATTGCCACGTAAATATCCATTTGTGTTGGAGTTGCGTGGAGCAGAGTCCTGCGTGAGCCGTGCGCTCTGCGGTGTATCCTCACCCAACGCACTGGTCCGTCTGCGCGCTGTGAGCCGCTCTCACCTCGCCTGGATGGAAGGGGCACGGAGGACTGATCCACAGCACCAGCGCGGGGGATCCTTCTGTGTGAAAACCTCAATCTGCTTGTGGTGCGCTCGAGCATCCAACCTGCGCAGCGTGGCGTCGCGCGTCACGAGCGTGCGCGTTTTGTCCGGGAGAATCAAAAGAAAGCTGTGGAGGAAAATGCTGGTAATAAAATCGGCGGTCAATCTGCGGAATTCCCCCACATCTGACTGCAGAAAATTCTAGTTTTGGAGGTGAGAAAGAGGCTTTCAAAGGATTTGAGTGCAGGATGCAGGAAAAAGCTGACCAAGAGATCCTCATAAATGGATCCGCTTCAGATCAAACAAAACGAGTCATTAAAATCTGTTGTGAAATCCAAAGAAACAATCTCGATTTGTTCCATGCAAACCAGTAATGCTCCATCCCGTCCCCGAATCCCTGGAGCACTAATCATATCCTACTATCCCCATCTCCTAATACATTGTTTGGTTGTCATGGCAACCCGCATCACTGCAAACAGTGATGTTACCTGTTTAGTTAGTGGTGTGCGCTCCACTTTTGTATCACTGTTGTCCAGAGAGGGAATTCCGGCTGCTTTGGGGTGCAGGTCTGCTCAGTTTAAAAACCTGGTCTAATCCCCAAAACTAACTCGTTTTAATAATAATAATAATAAAAAAAGAAATCAGTTTTTGAAATAAAAAAGGAGGGGGGGATACCAAATCGTTATAGGCAGATGCTGTAATAATGTGGACCATATAAATCAGGAGAAGCATAAAAACAACTGTTATTAACATGCTGTCACTGCAAAGTTTCAGGTAAAAAGTGAATTCTGCCTGAAAGTGAACCTGGTTGGTTGGTCTACACCCAGGGCTTTGTCTTTTGCCCCCTGGAGGACCTGAAGAGTAACTACCATTATGACAAATGAAGACAACAGGCCCTCCGCTTTTTCTGACAAAACATGCCCTCCAATACACAGGTGCTTCAACCAGCTAGTTTTGAGAGCAACATAGCACGATTCTAACATTAAAAAGAAAAAAAAAATAGAATCATGGAATTCCCAATATGTATAAAATAGAAATCCTTATTTCAAGTGTACACACGATACTTGATTCATGTTGATAACTTTTCTATTGAAAATTATCTGTACATACTTTTCTAATTTGTGTTTTGTGGGATTTATTTTCATTATTTTTTCTAATGAAAAATAATCGGCACATTTTTTTAAGAATTGTTATAATAGATCTGCGTATGCACTGACAAAGTCTGAAATAGTGATATATCTACTTGCATAGTCATGTAATTTTTTTTTATTACTTTAGGATTCCTAATAACCTGAATCTATGTTAGAAAGATATAAATATCTGATCTTAAGTTACAAACTAGACAATGATAATTCATGTAAAGGAAATGTTATGGTCGAGCTGGGATGAGATTACATAAATTCACTTCCTCCTACTCCCTTTCAGGTAATCTATTAATATCTAGTTATCCTGTGTTTGACATCATGGATGTAAACCTCTGATGATTGCTTGTATTGCACATTATTTTTTTTCTTGATTGCTTGAAATAAACTATTTATGATCTAATCTAATCTAATCAAAAACACAGATACAAACTCTCTGGTCCCTTTATTCGGCACACCTGTCCAGTTGCTCGTTAACGCTAATTTCTGATCAGCCAATCACATGACAGCAACTAAATGCATTTAGTCATGTTCTTATGATCTGCTGCAGTTCGAACCGAGCATCAGAATGAGGAACAAAGGTGATCAAAGTGACTGAACGTGGTTGTAGGTGGCAGACGGGTAAGTCCAGATGTGGGCAAACATTTTGACTTGTGGGCTACAAAGTGTTCTAAAACTTGACAGAAGGGGCGGACCAGGGGTCAATGCCTGTTTTGGTAATTCACCTCATAAAAGACAGAAATAGTGACAATCTTGATTTAAAAAAAAAAACATGCTTTAATTTTGATTTAAAAATGTGTAAATGTGTAATAAATGTGTATATTGTAGAACTGCAGACTTTTGAGCTTCTTTTTCAAAATTGTGACTTTTGTTCTCATTTCAGTCAGAGAAACGCTGCAAACTAGAGAAACGCTCCATTCATATTCGTGTGGGAATGATTAGAAAAAAGACTGTTGAACTCAGAAGATATAGGGCTAGGTTGATAAAATCGGTTAATCGATTTGAACTGATTTAAGTTTAACTGATCAATAATTGATTCATAAAGATTAATCGATTTAAACGGGATCAGACACGAGTCAAGGAGAAGAGCTCTTACGAACATTTCTTGTTATCGTGTTAATAAAATTCTGTAACCTGCTCTACTGTCTGGAAATCCCCTCATTACCTCGGTGCAACATATTTATTTGTGTATACATGAATATACATCAATACATGAGGCTTTGACCTCTCCAACCATCATCAGTGTTTAGGTCCCACCAGAGCCTAGCCACCATAACTGATGGACTTATTTCATACACATTGTTTTACATCACAAATAAATCTTTTCTTCCATTCCTAATATCTCTCAAGCATGTTTACGGTACCGTTAATGAATTAAATGAAATAGTCTCTTATATGGCTTTCACCCGCTAGAGCAGGGGTCTCAAGCTCAAATCAGCCGGGGGCCGCTGGAGACAGAATCTAGTTGAGGCCGGGCCGCATCAGGATTTTCAC
>NC_050514.1:2298731-2300803 GCF_002922805.2 Oryzias melastigma
CTTTCATATGAAGACGGGGGCCGCAAATTATCATCCTGCGGGCCGCAGATGGCCCGCGGGCCGCGAGTTTGAGACCCCTGCGCTAGAGGATGCAGCCCCGTCTCATCCACTCTAATAGACTTTGGCTATGTCCGAATTCCCCCCTTCGATATCTAGTGTGTTTACCATTTTGTAGTGCTGTCCAAATCTACTGTTCCAAAATCGAGTGCACTAGAAATTTCCCAGAAGTCTTTGCGGAGAAACTGGGTGCATTGATGCTCACTACATTAGCAAATATAGACCACAATGCATTGCAGTTAAACAACTTTTGCAAAAAAGAAAAAAAATCATGTTTAAATGTAATTTTTTAATAAACTATCCACATTTTCCTCATCAGATCACAAATAGACGTTGTAAAATGTTAGTTTAATTTTTTTTTACTTGGTGAAATCGGTGACATCATATGTGCCGTTTAGAAAAACAAAACTACACTGTATAGTTTTTTAGTAGTTAGGGATTAGGGTGGAAATTTGGACACAACCTTTCTGTTTCTTACTCTACTTAATATTTCATGGCAATGTTACTGGCTAAGCTGCCAGCGTCTCTCAAGATTTCCATCTCATACTTGAATACTGTTGCTTGTAACTTTTTAAAATATCATTTACTACAGTCCCTTTCTTTCTTGCATCTTGTTAAAATCTGTGGCATTTTTCTGATGATAGAGGACATACATACCTTTGACCACCACAACCATCATTCTAGTCATGCCTCTGTCTTCCAGTTGGTACTACTATCCTTTATTACTCAGCAATTACTATGATTTCCTTCTAATACTGACTCTCTTTTGCTACATGTTTCAGTTTAAAACTACACTTTAGTTTTTCCATACATACCTAATTTATCAAATGGGCTTTTTTGACATGATAGTATGACCAACGCCTTTGTCTATTCCTTAAATTACATTTTCCCCATTAATTTGAGCTGTTTCTTAATAGATGCTTCATTTGATAATGTTATCTCATCCAACAATCTCTACACTGTTTTTATGCCTTCATTGATACATGGACCCTCCTTATAATCATTTTGATAATCTTCCTTCATGTAATGTGCCTGTTCTTGCAGTGCCTCTCTAACTCTTCTAAACTGTTTTCATTTTACAGACCCTCCATATATGCCCCACCTTAACACAAATGGGGCGATTCTCTGCGAACCTGCAGCCCTTTGTCAAGTGGTTGTTCCAATCACTTCTGTAACACTTTCTGATGTGCTGATGGTGAGAAATCCCTCCATGGTGAAATGTTTACTTCCAGTTTCAACGAAACTAAGTAAAATCAGTCGCCATTTTTTGTGATATGGAGGTCGCCATGCTGATGCCAGACGATGTCAGTAGGCAGTGGTATGTCTGAGTTGGTCTGAGTCATCGTTTCTATGGCAACTACTCTTGCCAATCAGGACTAAGCTTGTTGGAAGTCCACATCTCTTAACTAATGTAAAGCGGGCTCGGGAGAATCTGTGACTCAAACATGTGAAACCACACACTTTTGTTGACATCTTTTGAAAGGATAAAATATAATAAAAGTAAAATATGGATTAGCAAGAAAATGTAAAAAGAAAAAAAAGTATCAGAGCAAAAATGGTTCTTCTGACCAACAGAATGATGGTGTAAAAGCTGTTTATTTCTCTTTAGAATTCTATGGGATTTTGACTTCTTGGAACCAGCAGGCACTTCCTGTTCGGAACGCAACAGGGGAGGGGTCCACATGTCCAGTTCTCTTATACAGTCAATGGGCACTGCCCCCAGGGTTTGATTCCTTTCAGTTTGCTGCCACATAAATCATCAATGTCTCTGTTGGCCGCCGTCATGGTCAGCTCATCATCATTTCTGCCACAGACTAAATAATCTCTGATCATCAAAGTCAGAAAATCATCATACTCTAAACATTTGTATTTTTTTTAAATTGGTAACACACAAAAAGTGAAATAATTTCACTTCGTGACAATAACAGGTGTAAAACCTTTCATCCTCTTTTTGTCATGATTCTGTGATCTGGTTTTGTTATGTTTTGTGTTCCCCTGTCAGTCCCACCATTTTC
>NC_050514.1:2300852-2310734 GCF_002922805.2 Oryzias melastigma
TAACAATAAAATAAAACATTTGTTAAGCAAATAAAACAGAATTACAATGAAGGTTAAAATTTCATATAAATTAATGGTCATGGTCAGCACATCATCATTTCTGCCACAGACTAAATAATCTCTGATCATCAAAGTCAGTAAATCATCATACTCTAAACATTTGTATTTTTTTTACATTAGTAACACACAAAAAGTGAAATAATTTCACTTCGTGACAATAACAGGTGTAAAACCTTTCATCCTCTTTTTGTCATGATTCTGTGATCTGGTTTTGTTATGTTTTGTGTTCCCCTGTCAGTCCCACCATTTTCAGGTTAAATCATCCACAGCTGTTTTCATTTAGTTAATCAACCTCAGTGTATGTAAGTGTCTGGTTTTCAGTTCTCATTGTCAGGTCATCTGTTCTGTTCTGTCACGTCACTGGTTTGGTTTCTCCTGGTTTTGTCATGTTTTGAGTTTTTAAGTAAATCTTTGAGTTTCTGCCACCATGTCTTGTCTCCTGCATTTGGGTCCTCCACCACCATCCCTGACACTTTTACAGCACATAAATGAAGCTGTCATGTATTCTGGAATTCTTTAGCCAGTGACAGCTCTGTCCTTACGCCTGTAATCTTTGGAGACAAGCTGGCCTTCACTCTTGAATTAAGACTGAAAGGAGATATAGATCAAGATCATTTATAGATCAGGAATCTTGATCTATGTGTAGCCTATTTAACTGTGTTGCTTTGAGTTTCAGTTTAAAGTCTAAAGGAGTTTTAAATAGCAGCATGTGATTTAAAAACATGTTGGTACGAAATATGTTCTTGTAAATGTGGTTTTTTTTTCTTATTTAATGCTATTTTCATGTAGAGAAGACTGTCAGCTCCAGACAAGACTCAAGTTTCAGTGCAGAGTAAAGTCCTGGGATAAGCTCCAATACTAATTCATTGAAATGGCTGAGTATGAGTGTGAACGAGAAGTGCAAGCGTGTCAGGAGTGTTCAAAAAGGAGGCACTTGTTCAAGTGTTGAGCTCTTAAAGAGACACTTAAGGATCAAAAGATGACTCTGCTCTTCCATCTAATCATTTGTCTTCTTTTTCAGTTTTTGAAGTCCAAACATCCATTTTCTGAACTCTGTGAATCCCTGTCAGGGTCACGGTGTTGCTGGAACCAACATAGCTACTGTTAGGGGACGGCGGGGGTACAACCACACACTCACATGCACACCTAGGGAGAATTTGGAGAGAGCAATTAACCTATGAAGCATTTTATGGACCGGAGAAAGCCCACACATGCACAGGAAGAACATGTTAACTCAACACAAAGAGAACCCAACTGGGATTTGAACCAGTTGGGTCCTCTTTGTGAGATGAGAGTGTAAACCACTGCACCATCATGCAGCCCTTTTAGTAATCTGGCACCACAAATAGATTTGTCGGGACACTCGGCCACCTGTGGAATGAAATGATAAACAAATGCAAATATTCTTTCTCCAGGTTGACCTATGGTATTGTTCTAACCAGGCACGGTTCTGCGGTCCTCCACGGCCGACTTGTGCAGTGCAGCAATCAAAACACACACACACAAAAGGCAATTTTCAAAATATAATACATTTTTCCTAATAAAATACAGATTTTGACAGATGTTATCACGTTTTTGAATCTAAACAGACTGTAGAGAGGAAAATACAGTTAGCACACAAAAACAGACACACAGACACACAGATCAAGATGTATTGGGCCGACTACGGAGCAGGGGGGTGGTTTTGGGTGTTTAAAAACACAATCAACTAGAGAGAGGTAGAGTACAGTTGGTGACAAGTCAAGATGGACGATGTCAAATTAATAGTAAAAGCTCTAAATAACCACAGCTGGGTAAAAACGCCTGACCGTCAACCGTCCTAAAAAAAATACAGGTGTGGTGCAAACTGGAGGTGAAGTTGATACAGCGCGAACATTGTTTCGCAGCGCTTCACCATAGAGAATTATTGGGGAACGGCAAGGGATTTTAACTAAACACTCCGTGGTTTCTGCAGCCACGACTTGGCTGTGGGCTTGGTCAAATGTGATCGTCTGCAGTGGGATTTCCTCTCGCACTTTTAAAGTTATGCAAAGACTGCGGTGCTCGCATCTGAGCTGTAACACTAGACGTGCAAGCACGGGGTTAATGGTTCTATTTATCTGCAAGTGGGCGCTGCAGAATTGTAGCGACGCAGGGACACTGGCCCGCATGGCAGTGGCTGTGCCACAAACTTGAGCTTTTTCGAACCTTGGGTTTTCATCTGCTCTCAATCCAACATAATCTGAATAAAGAAATACTCAGAAATGCTGTTTTAATCTTAAATCTGTCTTCCATTATAAGAAAAATGCTACTAAAACATGTTAAAAACACAAATAACATGATTTGAATTAGAGTGGGTCTTTAAACTCTGTGCAGATTGAGACACACTTACACTGCATTTAAAGCTTTGTTAGAGCAAAGCATAACGATGTGTTGACCAATTATGAATAACACACATGTCTGTGATAAAAGGCAGAGGTTTGAAGAAATACAGGGACAACGATGCTGCAATTAACAGTAACGACAGATGCTGAGCACAAGTACTGCTGGTGTATTGTTGGGCGCGCCCAAAGCTCTTCACTTGACATTTAGAAAAACCTTATAGCTTTTATGTTTTACTGTATTATGGAAGTCACATAGGTCTAAAAAAATAAATGAAATAAAATAGAGGAAAAGAGACGACACCAGCATCTGACACCTGTAAATGACTGTTTTATTAATTGTATGATATTTGTAATAAAGACGGGAAAGATGTAGAAGGTTTCCTTCGTTCAGTTCTACCGGCCCGATGCCTTAGATCAGCTGACCAGCTCCTTCTGGAGACACCGAGGTCCAGGCGTAAGCTCAGAGGGAACAGGGCCTTTGCGGTTGCTGGCCCCAGGCTCTGGAATTCTTTGCCATTGTTTTTTAGAGAAGCACCGTCGTTGTCCATTTTTAAAACACGTCTAAAGACTCATTTTTATGCCCTGGCTTTTAACCCATCTTGAGACTGCTGCTGTTTTGTACTGTTATTTTACTGCTTCTATTATTTTATTGTTTTATTTATCTATTTGTCTTGTCTTAGTGTGACTGTCTTTTATGTTTTTAGTGTTCAGCACTTTGTTTTAGCTATCTGCTATGTGAAAGTGCTATATAAATAAAGCTGAGTTGAGTTGAGTTTCTGCCAAAGAAATTCCTCAAAAGATTCACTATTCTGTCTTAGTACCCCCTATAGAATTTTGTCAGAGGCAAAAACTGAAGCTACGTTCACACCGCCATTGGCATTTTCAAGTGACAACTTCCAAAAATTCCTATTGCGTTCAAAACCCTAAAATTTAAGCATAACTACAGACATTTCTATGACTGTTTTCAGGCTCTACGTATAAAACATGCGTTTGAGTGTGTGTTGAATGTTGAACTAGAACTTTGCCCAATCAGGGACTTGGACGTTGTAGAGACGTATGGGTAGCGTTTCTTTTAATTCATGGACACCGCCAACTGTTGGAAAATTGATTATGAAGAAGAAATGAATGATTGTGGTTTGTGCCCGACCGGAAAATAAGTGTTTCATGCATCAGAATAGAGATGTGAAAGAAAAAAGCCTGGTGCAAGATTTGTGAGATTTGTACAGGATTGAGATTTCACATCAAGCCTCTTCTAACTATAGGTGGTAGACATGTGTGAGTATCGGATAGCAACAGTTCAGTGAAAACACCTTATGACATCATACTAGAGCCTCATCAACGTCACCCACAGATTTTTTTTTTTTTTTTAATATTGATGACTGTGTAGCCTGGGTGTTTATCCCCAAAATTTGGCCCAGACAGAATGGTGATGGTTTATAGAAATGATGAGAACATTGTTCTGATTATCACTGACTGAGACCGTTTTTTTTTTCTTAAAAAAAACGCATCATTAATCTCTGTATCCAAAATCCTTTTCGCTTTAATAAGGATCATTTTCTTAGAGACACGAGTACCTTTCTGTCTATGCTCAAGTTAACCTTCAAACCAGTTCTGCCAATTCGTCGCTCACATTTTCCACCAGGAAATAGTCTGCTCCCTTTCTCCTGCCATCTTCATAATATCCTCGTCTGCTTCTTCCATTCTTGCATATGTTCAGGATCCATTCCAACATGCTGTGCCGATTCATCACCAGAAGTTTCTTCACAAAGTTTGAAACGCTAAATCAAGAGTGTTTCTTGGTCATCACTGAACTGGATCGCAACGCAGATCATAACGCATGGAGGGGGCTGCTGTTGAGAGTTTTTCAGAGGTTTACTCAGAAATTATTGAACGGATCAAAATACTGCTTTGGGGTTGTTTATTTTGAGGAATGAACAGTATAATACACTTAAAAGCTCAAAAAGAGATTTTTCATGGCATGTCCTCTTTAAGACTTGATTTTTGTTTTCCAGCCTTTAAAATTTAAAAATGACTCCTAAACGTAATGCAGGTGATCCATGTTTTTTTTTTTTCATTTTTAGGTTTCTAATTTATTTCAAATTAGAAAACAATTCTGTCCTACTTTGAAAAAAGGACAGAGATGCTCCTAAATGTTTTATTATTATTATTTTGTCCTAATAAACAATATGTAAGCACCAATTATGATAAAAATGTATTCAAATGTTCCTATTTGTCAATGTGAAAATAATAATAATAATATAAAAGAAAAAACTGAAGAGAAAATATAAAATGGACCTTATTATCAGGGTGGCACAAAATTTCGTAAACCCTTTTTCACCAACTTGTATTGAACTTCCATACATTTCAGCTCAAAGAGTTAAAAACACAATCAGAAAAATGCAGTTATATTTCAGTGAAAACACATACTGACCTAAATCCTGTGCATTATGCTTTATGAATTCAACCCATGTTGAGTATTTGAAGAATGAGAGTCTGAATGTTGCAGCAGAGGGAGGATAACGATGCAGGAGTGTCCTGCTGTGTCTGTTGAAAACTCATCATTGCCTATCACAGCAGCTGTAAATTCCTCCACGTCATTCCCAGATTTTCAGCTCTTCTAGTAAGGTGGATGTAGCATCTCTGCTTTAGGCCTGAAGGTGTTATTTCAGTCTGCATCTGCAACTGCATCTGACTGCTTTCATCAAGGCCCCAAAATAAGAGCACTTTTTGACACTAGTACACCATATAGCAGAAAACGAGAAAGAAAATAAAGCCTGTCAGCTGCAACACCTACACCTTCTAATCAGCAATGCAGCTACAATAAACATGAAATGAGGGATTTAGCGAGGGCAGCATCTGACAGGGAAATGGTCCAGAGACACACAGAACAACAGGATATATTTGTGTTATTGCTGAACATAAGTTACTTTATATCTTCACACATCGCTGCTTTGTACACCACAGTCTACTAGGGGATTGTCGAAGATTGTGAAGGAAAGAAAGACAAATAAAATGGCTGAATGACTCAAAATGTCTCACATGGACCCCAGGAATAGATGGAATCTGGCATTTATTTACAAAATAAACTATTTACAAAAATAACTAGATGTTATAAGCCTGTATAAACAGAGAAGAAAAATATACAGAGAATAAACAGCTCTGTTGCTGGGGGGAGTTTCAAAAGAATTTGCTCAGAATCTGAGTGCTGCAATCAAAGTTCTGGCCCGTCAGATGCTCTGGAAAATTAAAGTCCCACTTTGATTATCTTTTAATCTATTGTAAGAGCGTTTCCAGTTGTCTTTTACTGACGATTGTCATTTTTAGCCAAAACAAAAAATACATTTAAAGGACATAGTTTCAGCAGAGCAGCAGGAGTTCATTCAAAATTTCTCTGATTTGTGGACGGTATTTTCCGTTTTTCTCATTAAAAGACATTGCAATATTAAATATAAGGATGTTTCCTCAGACCAACCCCGAGTCACGGCCAAACCGGATCCTTCTCATCAAATTTTGGAACCAACCTCAAGTCATTCAGTTCACTAGAACGAACATCCACGTGTACAGGACGCTCGGCTCGAACCTTCTCACGTTCTATTTCCAACTGGATTAACAGCAGTCTAAAGTTAAACAGTTACTGGATCCAGGAGGCAACGAGTCCACACCAACAAGGTTGATCTGAACCGACCATCAGGACGCCCATATCTGACAACCCCATCCTTAAATCAACCAAGATCCGCTCCTTACCCAGCCTAGCGTCAGAAAAACATCAACACGATAATGGTCGGCGAGCAAGAGCAGCAGTTTTTTCATGCAAGAATACAAACCAGACTCTGAAGGGGACTCAATAAAATCCTCCACCACTTCCTCCATGCTAAAAAAAAAAAAAAACTCAGGTTAATCAAAACAGCTAGCATGTAACTGAAAAAATAGCTACATTTCAACATATCTTAAAAAAACGAAAAAAAATAAATTACCCAAAAAAGCTAGCATGTAGCTGAAATATTAGCTACACTCCAATACCCTACAACATCTTAGTAAGTGCCAAAATAGTCCAAAAAGCTAGCAGAATGATAATTTAAAAAATAAAAATAAAAAAAAAAGTTTTTACCATAATTAGGAATCATAAAAAGGCAGGAATTCCAGAATAAATTATCTTAAAAAACTTTCAATATTGTACTCTCCATAAAAACATATTAGAAAGTTAGAAATAAGCACAAGATAACACCGGGCCATTAATGACAATAAAATAAAATTATCTGGAGGGCCGGATAGAATTACCCCGAGGGCCAGATTCAGCCCCCGGGCCTTGACTTTGACACATATGCCTCATGCGATCACGGAGTTGCTGGAGCCTGTAATGGCTCCTTTGGGGTCCAGATGACCCCACTCCCAATGTCAACACACCTAGGATAGCTGAAGGGTTACACGAAGGCGGGGTACACCCTGAGTAGGTCGCGAGTCCATCATAGGCTAACAAATGTATGTATTTTTTTGTCTTCTTACCTGGTTTATTCAAATCAGAGGCGTCCTAGAACCTATTCATTGCCATCATAGGGTATAAGGTAGGGCCCCCCAGGAGCCACACGACTATCTCTTAAGGGGAAATTAATAAATGTGAAATGAAGAAACAAGTCTGTCTAAAGAAAAAAAAATAAAATAAAAAAGAAGGAGAAACGATGTATGTTGCTCTCAGTCCACACATGAATATTTTCTTAAAAACTCTACATAATGGGAATTCTTTTTTTATGCACTGATTTGTCTTCAGGTTCTATTGACTCATTTTCTGCAGCGCTGTGGCCTCAGGGTCACAGGGGTCTGCTGATGTTTGTCAGGGAGTCCTTGGGTGAGCTGCAGGGCACACTCTGGACGGGTTGATGGACCATCATGGGGGCCGCACCGAGACAAACAACCACACACACTCATTATGGCAATGTGTGAGAAGAGCTTAGGCGTGACCTTCCGCACACTAAGCTCAATAAAGGGGTTGGCTGCTCAAACTAGAATGTGATGTAGAAAACTAGAGTGTTAAACTTCAATAAATAAGAAGCAGACTGGTGGAAGCCAAAAAGGAAATATTGGGGCAGCACTAGAATAAACTTTTGTGTTTATTTGCTGGATTTTTTGAGTTTCACTCATCAAAAACCTAAACTTAAAGAGGTACCATAGCAAAAAACAAGAATGAAAAGAGTCTTCTTTCAACTTGAACCTGCTGCGAGAACAGAATAGGTTTTGGATTAAATGGGCATGACTGCTTAAGATTGTGTATGGTCCACACAATCTGTCACTGTGGGGCAATTATCAGGTCACACAGCATGTCTCCTCTCTGAAAATGATGAGTGATTGTCCTTGCAAGTCTGTTGGCTTGACAAATATAGTAACACCTGTGCCAAGCTTGACCTACTTTTTCTGTCAACTTTCTTCAAGCTGAAGTAAACACACTTGCCAGACTGCAAAGAGTGGTACGCTCCTCGCAGCAAACAACGTTATGATAGGAATGACAGCGAGCTGCTGTGTGTCTTGGATCAGGCTTCAGATTGAGAAACAAAAAACATCTGCGAAAGGACTAAAACATGAATATACACATGATAACATTAGGCTTCCTCTCTGGTTAACCCATTTTGTCACTCTTTTACACCTATAAAGGGGGAGAAACCAGCAGTGCTTTTTCTAGTCAGAATTTGACCTTGGTTTTTTTCTTTTTTTTGAAGCTATTTTTGACTGACAGTAACCAAAATAAAAGTCTTCTCATGATTTACAGCCTTCTACATAACCTGAACTTTTCCTGGAAAAGCCTTGGAAAAATAAAGATGTTGACAACACCTTTCAACATTTAAATGTACAACTAGAAAGTTGATGTACTGCATGACCCAAATTTCTATTTATTTGATCCGTGATATTCTAGGATGCACTGTCAGGCTACACGACGGCGTGGCAGTTAGCGCTCTAACCTTACAACACGTACCAGCTGGGACAGTTTCTGTGCTCCTCGTGCATGTTGGGTTTTTTCTGCGCACTCCAGCTTCCTTCCTCAAAAAAAGATTTATTGAGAATTCTAAACTGCCCCTCATTGTGATTTTGAGTTTGTCATTGCTAGTGCTGCTACAAACAATTATTTTAATAGTCGACTAATCGCTGATTATTTTTTCAGATTAGTCGACTAATCGGGTCATACACAAAATGGATGTTAAACACACATCTTAACCGTCATTAGATTTAAACTAACTAAAACTAGATATATTCACACAAGCATTCACACAGCATTCCCCAGAATGAATGCTGTAAAATGAATATGGCCATAGAAGATGCTAGTGACGATACCTGAAGATGCTGATAGCCAGCTAAAATATTAGTTAAATGCCAAATTAGCCTAAAAAAGGTTTAGCCAAAACAGCTAGCATGCATCTGAAATATTAGCTAATCTCCAAATTAGCCTAGACAACAACAAAAAAAGCCTAAGTTAGCCAAAACAGCTGGCATATAGCTGAAATATTAGCTAAACTCAAAAGCAGCCTAAAAAAGGTTTAGCCAAAACAGCTAGCATGCATCTGAAATATTAGCTAATCTCCACATTAGCCTAGAAAACAACAAAAAAAGCCCAAGTTAGCCAAAACCGCTAGCATGTAGCTGAAAAATTAGCTAAACACAAAAATAGCCTAAAATACAGAAAAAGCCTGAATTATCCAAAACAGCTAGCATATAGCTGAAATACTAGCTAAACTCCAAAATAGCCTAAAAAATCCTTAATAAATGCCAAAAAGCTAGTATAATGCCGATATAACTTTCAACTTTACTACACTGTGACTCCATATAATATAAAGTAACGACTAATCCACTATTAAATTGGTTGTCGACTATTTTAATAGTCGACTAGTTGACTAATCGTGGCAGCCCCTAGGGAGTGTGTACCCCAGCAACAGACTGGTGACCTGCCCAAAGTGTACCCCAACTTCACCCAACAGTACCTTGGATCGGCTCCAGCAGCCCCATGACCACAAAAGGTAATTCAACGCGTTCTGAAGATTGATGGACGATTGTCTGGGTCACATGTGTCAAGGTCAAGGCCCAGGGGCCGGATCCGGCCCACCGGGTAACTATATCTGGCCCTCTAGATTATTTTATTGTTATTAATCGCCTGATGTTATCTTGGGCTTATTTGTAATTTGTATAATTTTGACAAATAGATATATATTTTTGTAGAGTAAAATATTTAAAATATGGCCATCTGTAAGACCATTTTCATGGCAAAAAAATATTGCAAACCTTTTGAAACTTCCTCTGACTGATTCAGCCAAAATAATTCCACTAAGCCAATAGAAAAACCCAAAGGCTGATTTACACTGCTCCGTCTACCGTCAGTCTCTGTTGTGTTGACACAAAAAATAGAATTTCCATTTATCAGTCGCAATGTTTACGTCGTCTTCGTCGTGTCTTCATCTGACATCCATCCATTACATAAGCC
>NC_050514.1:2310865-2314246 GCF_002922805.2 Oryzias melastigma
TCCATTTATCAATCACAATGTTTACGTCGTCTTCGTCGTGTCTTCATCTTACATCCATCCATTACATAAGCCACACGCTGGGGTTCTACTTCCAGTCCATTGACATGTCATGACCGGGTTTCAAAATAAAAGCTTCTACTGTACTTTAAAAATAAAATCTAATAAAATGTGATTTAATTTAAGGGGATATGCACAAAGGTCAATTTTTACCATGGACAGCAACAGTTTAATTTTGGCGGTAAAAAAACATGGCATCATTAATGGCACAATGAAAGTGTTTTACAAAAACTCAGCGGTGAAGCAGACGGCGTGGGGCCTCACATAGGAGACAGTATAACTAAATGACGGTAGTGAGAGACCGCAGGTGCACCAGTGCAAATATAGCATAACTCTAATACTGGTGAAATGTTCTTTTGTTGCTTCGGTAAGTGTAACTGAAATGGAGTCTTGCTCCAAAAAAATGTATTTATCAAACATTTAAAGTCAACAGTGTAGCCTACAATATGAGTGACAGTGGCATTCATACCTAAAAGATACAAATGTTGGGGCACAATGTTCCTCAATGAACAGAAAAATACTCACAATGAGAGGTTCTCGTTCCACGGCAACAGTTGTCCTCATTTAAGTTAATCTTAGTAAAGATATTAAGTTATTCCTAGTTAAACATCCTTATTTTTATAAAGTTTATGTTACCGCCACAAACTTTGTCTACACCACTTTTACTAACACTGTTGGCGGGTTCTGAATGTCTCAATGGCGTGGTGTGGAACCTGGACTACAGAGTCAAAACGCACTGCAATAAAGTTTTTTGTTTTACTAATGAATCACTGTCACAAACAATTCCTTTTCTTTCGGATTCCACTCTCACCCACAATCACAGCTGAGAGTGATTGCCATATTTATGTAGACACACCCACATCAATAAACTCATCATCCCCAAACAAACAGGAAATTACAAACTTATTTCAAAATAAAAGACTCACAAATAAAATGTAGGAAATAACCGGTATTTGGATCACATTCTGACAAACACATTTTACCCTAAAGTGTTTGGTATTGTAAAATTCTGCAACCTGATGGTTTTTCATTTGCACCGGAACCAAGAACAGGAGTGGCACTAGGACCAGAACCAAGACCTGAGGTCTGACATGAGGCACGCTCATTCAGACAAATGGAATTGTAATGACCCAAAGGTAGCACACCATTAGCTACAGCACTGTCGGAAACAACATACAAGTCTAGTCCATGTTTCAGCAGGTAGATGCTCATCTCTCTGTTATTCTGATCAGCATCTTTTTCATTCCCTGATGACCTTCAATGTGTTTTACATGAGACTTGGGTCGCTCATGTCTGACTGAAAAACTCTTTAATCTCACAGCCTGCCCACACATGTGACAACACATATTTTTAAATTTGATGACATTGTGGGACTGACAGCAAAGTCACAGAAAGCGGTGACAGAAAGTACTCTGTGTGAAACTATCCCAATGTGCAGGAAGAAATTCATTCGCAACAGGAGAACAGAAAGTCGCTGCTTCAAAACTCACCTACTGGAATTCAACAACTACTAGAATAACCATGGCGGCCATCTTTACTGCTTGGACATGATTTGTTTATGATTTGGATTATTTTGAAAAGATCTTACAGTATTTGGAAGAATAAATAAAGTAGATCATTGATAAGAAATTGATAAATAACTGAAGGTTCCATATAAATATAGTTTTATGTCATGGAATATTTATCTTATTAAGCCTTTTATAATTCAGTTCACTCTGTAACTTTTTTCTCCTTGTCATTTTTGTCTATATTGGGTTTGTGATGAAGCTATAACTTCTGCATGTAGACGGTAAAGCAGGAGATAGATCAGGAAAATGCACTAAAATATGACATCATCTTTAGAAAGCATTGAGACAATTTGACTGTTTTGATCAGACATTTAACTAGTAACTCTCAGAAATACTGATAAAAAAACAAGTTAGAATAAATTATACAAACATTTAGGAAAAGTCTGTTAAAACCAAGTTGTGACATTGTGAATGTTGAAAGCCTCTGTATTTCTAGTGTAAATGGCGAGATGTGATGGTTACTTAGTTGCATGTACATAAGGTTTTACTCTGCATATTAGATCTGCTGTCTTACAAAGCCTACTCCCAAAATCATTTGTGGGAGAAAGTTTAAGCCAGCAGAGCTGACTTTGGGTTTCAGCATCTTTCTGCCACCTCTCGTGGAGCTCTTCACTGCAGTGAAGTGGTTTAAAGGACCGTAATACTTGTGTTTTGTTACCAACCAACACATTTGTGTTTGTTGAACTCCTGAATCCTTTATCTTCATCAAAGTTAGTCATTAAGGGGTATGCAACATGTCTGCACTCGAAGCCATTAGTGGCAGATTTAGTTGAGGAAGCCATTTTGACTCATAGGCACAATAAGCAATTAAGTTTGTCAGTGCTCACCTCGCTATATATTCTGTTGACTCAGCCACTGCTGCTGCTTTGGTGGTGGAAAGTCCCTCAGTGGTTTCCAGGGTTAAGCTTTCTTGCTTGTCACAGTGGTCAGAAAGTCACATGGAGCTCCTGGGAGAAGGACCACCAACTCTGTTCTTTTACCCCAAGCAGCAAAGAAGCCTGGTTTAACACACTTTAACGTTTTCTACAAGCCTTCTGTCCTTCATCCCACATTCATGAAACATCCTTCATGGGTTGATTGGTGACTCTAAATTGCTCCAAGGTGTCAGTGTGTGTGACTGCATGGCTGGCGACCTGTTCAGGATGTACCTCGCTTTACCCAACAGTAGCACTGGTTGAACTTCAAACCATCGCATAGGTGTTACTACTTATGTTTTTTCTTTGATTAAAATATTTACTTTTACTTTGTTTACTTAAGATAAATTCATAATGAGTACATATGTTTCATTAATTTGTTTTAAGTAAAAAATCAGTTTATTAACTTCAGTTTGTTTCCGAGTTCCACCTCAGGTGAACCACATCCACATTTATCAGCAAAGGAGATTGCACTGGAAAAACTCCACGGATTACGATCTCTCCTAATGGACTTTATTTTTTTTCTTTAAAGGAAATTATTCAGTTTATTTTGAAGACTATTTTGATTATTTAAATGTGTTTAGTTTGTAGTTTTTCTGTTTTGCACTCATAGATTATTTTGGTAGAATGTTTGGTTGGTTTGTTTCCCCCCTCCCTCACATGTCCATTATGGTTTGCCCCTGTCTATATAGCTTCTCCAGTGCCTCAGTAGGAGGAGTCTGGTGAGGCCTGTTCTCCCAAAAGGGAGAAAAGTATTTCCATTGAAATGTTCAGACCCATTAGTCAAAAAGCACGGTTTGCAACTAAATTAAGAAAATGCACAGATGACTTTAACGTCGTTT
>NC_050514.1:2314398-2317148 GCF_002922805.2 Oryzias melastigma
ACGGTTTGCAACAAAATTAAGAAAATGCACAGATGACTTTAACGTTGTTTCTCCCTCCATATTTTTACTCATCCTCTCTTTGTTTGGTTCTTAGTGATGTAATATTATAAGAATGTCGATTAGAGAATAGGAACAATTCACTGCTTTGGCTTCTCTGTCAACTGACTTTTGAGAGTTGCTCTCTGTGACTGCATAGTTTTACATTAGCACTATGTTAAACTAACATCGGGCTTGTCAAATCGCTTAGTTGTAACTGTTGAAAACAAGATTTTTTTTCCTGGGAATAATATGAATCTTGAATATGTAATAAAGCATTGATGTACTGTGTATAGGTGAAATGAAAGCACAGTCGTATATGACGGTTTAGATCACATTACAGGAGTCGTTCAGTGTGAAAGTGGTTCGACTGCTCAGGTTAAACAAATCACCAGAGAAATATGTTGCTAAATTTGTTTTTATCACAAACACAATATGAATGAGGTATAGCAGGTGGAAAAATCTGCAGATGCTGCGAAACATAGAAAGGGAACAAGTCATTCATTTCACCAACTTCATAGCATTATTAAGACTACTTTTTTTAAAAATGCGACAGAATTTTAGGTAGAAAAAGCTTTTTAGATTCTCACCATCCTGAAGAGAAAACTGCAATGAACCAGCAACTGCACTCCCAATTTTAGGAATTTTTTCCTCAATAATCAGCCCAGTCTCAGTAAAATGCGTACATATGCCACGATTTGGGAAATACCGTGTATAATATACGCCAAAACCGGTTTTTGCGTGCATATAATACGCGCTGTCCTAAACGTGTTTAAAGTCTGTTTTCCACGATTGACACGTCCCCTGGTGGAGGCGTGAGCATCACAGACAGCCCCACAAACGAACAATTTGCTTTTCTAACCCTAACCATAACCGTAATCCTAACCTTAACCGGGAACGACGTCATTTAGAAAAGAGCCGGAGGATTTCTGACCACGTGATCAAAACGAAACCTAAAAAGCGTGTGTATTGTACGCCGGCGCAACCTATCCTCTACCATTGCGTATCATATGCACGCCAAAAGCGTGTTTGGCGTATATTATACACGGTGTTTCAGAGTGCAAAGTCGTGGAATATGTACGCATTTTACTGCGACTGTGTTGCAATAATTCACCACAGGTTGGTCAAAATGACAAACTTGCTTTCAGTTTGATTGTGCATCAACTATAATTTAAAACTGAAACAAATTTGCCATATAATTCATTATTGCTCGCTATTGATCACACGAACGGAAAATTTGTGCAAGTTATTTCTATAAGTTTCTAAACCTTATGCCTGACTTGTACTGGTCTATCTGTTGTGAGTCTCTGTTGAGTTGTAATGACACAAGAAAATAGAAGGTTTAATAATCAATCTGAATGTTTACATCGCATCCGTCTTGTCTGCGTCCGTCCCTCTGTAATATAAACTCACATGGAAATTCTGTTTCCAGACCGCCAACGCATCGATTTTGCAACAAAAAGCCGGAGAAATGGGAAACATGTCCGGGTTTCAAATTACGTAAAAACATTGCTGTACTTTCAAAATAATTAATAAATTAAAAAAGTAGTTTGTCCTCTCTCGGTGGGTGGAGTGCTCCTGCTTCATGTGGAGGAATTTAAATATCTTGGGGTCTTGTTCACTACTGAGGGAAGATCAGAGCTTGAGATCGACAGACCGATTGGAGCGGCGTCCACCATTACGCGGTTGCTCCACCGTTCTGTTGTGGTGAAAAGAGAGCTGAGCCAGAAAGCAAAGCTCTCGATTTACCTGTGGATCTTCATTCTAGTACTTACCTATGGTCATGAGTTCTGGGTCATGACCGAAAGAAAGAGGTCCTGTATACAAGCGGCTGAAATGAGCTTCCTCTGGAGGGTGGCTGGACGCTCTCTTAGAGATAGGGTGAGATGCTCGGTCACCCTGAGAGAGCTCGGAGTAGAGCCGCTTCTCCCCCACATTGAGAGGAGCCAGTTGAGGTAGCTCAAGCATAGATGGCTCCTGGACACCTCCCCGGGGAAGACCCAGGACACGCTGGAGAGACCACGTCTCTCAGCTGATCTGGGAACGCCTCGGGTCCCCCCAGAGGAGCTGGAGGCAGTGACCGGGGAGAGGGAAGTCTGGGCTTCTCTGCTGCCCCCACAACCCGATCCCTTATGAGTGGAAGAAGATGGATGGATGGAATTTTATATTTGAGGTTATGATTCCATGCGATAATGCACATTAACACTTTGGATAACATTGGCGTCCATTTTTGCCATAGACAACAGAAGTTAAAATTTTGAAATACAAAAACAATGATTTATGATATATCATACATTTTACAAGGACTCCGTGAGGAAGAAGAAGACATGGTGTCATGGTCCTCCCGGGTTCTTGTGTCCCCATCCTGATTGGACCCAGCTAACTGCAATCATCCCATCCCTTCAGGCCACTATTTAGGATGTGCCCTCTCCAGCATTCAAGCCAGTTCATTTCCTTCTCCGGTGCAATACTTTGGCCTCATACTCTGTTTTCTAGTCCAAGTAGTTCCCATTTCTTGCCTGCCCTGCCAATCACTACTACCACTCCAGTTTCCAGGATAATCGTCATCACCACCATCATCTTACGAGCTGACCTGGATCCAACTCTCCACCACTGTGTGCGGATAACACAGGAACCCTGACTCCCGCCACGCCAAGTTCCCATGCCACTCATCTCTGGTTTCCGTTTCCTGGGCATCCAGCTGTCACACAAAA
>NC_050514.1:2317342-2335248 GCF_002922805.2 Oryzias melastigma
GAAAAAGGCAGCCGCCTCCCGCAGCGCCAGGTAGATCACTTCGAGTCATCAGACATCCACTAGACAATAAAGTGTTATTCATCCCGCTTCCTGGATTCCGTGATCCTTCCGGGTTACAGCTTCTGGGTCTGCTACGCCTCGCCCCATTGCCATGACAAATGGGGCCTGATTGACATCCTTAAGTGAAGAGAGCGACAAGACAAACCACTCCTTCGAAAGCCAGGGGAAGGAGGGACGAACCAGAGACGCAACAGAGACGATGTAAACTAAATGACAGTCAGACACCTCACCCAAAACAACAGAGAGACGCTTCTCATGGCTTAAAGCCACTGAAGCTCTGTACAATATAAGAGGTCCAGCCAGGCAAATATTAACTATATCCTAAAAATGGCCCAATCTGCCGTGTTTAACTTTTATAGGATGGATGGACGGACTTTCTTGTTTTTAATAAACCAGATATAGGTACTGTATTTTCTGTATCAGCTCATTTATGTGGTCATATTTAGGTAGATAGTTTATTCATCCCTGAAAGGGAATTTTTTCAAGCCATGTACATGGCAGCAAAATCATACATTAGGTAAAAGCAGTTGGGGAAGTTGCCCTGGAAACCTGAACACGGCTCACAGAAAATGCAGTGGGTCATGGGATTTTGACAACACCCACTGGAATGGAAGAAAATGGCAACCTATTACAGAAATGTGCTTACTGTGGATAAAGTGTACCATTATTTTCATTATTTGTATCATTTCTGCCATTTAAACCGCTGATTGCTACAGAGAGATACCCAGTAGAAAATGTAAAGTTCCATCTGGACAATAATTATTTGCTGATAACATCTGGCTTTGGCATTGTAAACAGAGTATCTCTGCACAGTCTTATCGTTGTGGTCCTATACCTCTAGGCTGGACCTTCTCCTATTTCCTAATTTTACCCATGAACTTTTTTGCAGCTATTTAAAAAAACACCTAAATTTAAAAAATGGTGACCATCTTTGAAAATGCCCCATTATGGAACCTGATCTTGTATTTTAGAAAAGCCAACACTTATAGAAAGACTAACAAAACATACAACTAGTATCTTATATTTTCTATTTTATGCTAATAGTGGCTTTAAATAAATGCATATCTGACACCAGTGTTAAAGGTGAAAGTGCATGTCCGTGGGCATCTGGAATAAGGGACAGAGATATTCCATTTTCAATAGGCAATTTGAGTTGAATTTTGATCATCTAGAAATGTTGCATTAACTGCAATATGCTAGTGGTAATGCTTTTTGGTAAAAGTAGTTGCTAAAGATGCTGAGGCTTTTTCTTGAAAATGGTGACACAATTTACTTTAACTGCTGGAGGAATTTGCTGAAAATGCAAAATGTTAAATTTGCTAAAAGACTGGAAATTTAGTTAAATAACTTTAAAAAAGCGCTAAAGTTCACCTAAAAATTCTGAAAAATTTTTAGTAAAATTGCTTCAAAATCCAAATATTCAAAATATTTAGTGTGTTGCTTAAATATGAGCTAAAGTCCAAATTAGCCCTGAAAACCTCAGTAGATGCCAAATTTGCCAAAAAAGTTAGCTTGTTGCTTAAATACTAGCAAAGCTCTGAAATAAACCAAAATTCCTCAGTAAACTAAATTAGTCAAAACTTTAGCCTGTTGCTAAAATAGAAGCTAAACTCTAAATTAGCCTAATAACCCAAGTAGATAACAGATTAGCCAAAAATGTTAGCATGATGCTAAAATATTAGCTAAACTCCAAAATAGCATAAAAAAAACTTCAGTAGATGCCAAATTAGCAACAAAGACAAAAAAAACTAGCACATTTCTAGCTAAACCCTGAAACTGCCTAAAATCTCTTAGTAAAAAAAATTGGTCAAAAACTTTAGCATGTTGCCAAAATAGAAGCTAAACTCTAATTTAGACTAAAAAACCTCAGTAGATAACAAATTAGCCAAAAGATGTAAGCAGGTTGCTAAAATATTAGATAAAGGAAAATTATGAAAATTACTATACAAGATTTAGCCCATGACATACCCCATGAATATATATTTAAGGCTTGTTGCTAATCTACTTAAAATTTTTAAATTTTAAGTCTTTCTTGTTCTTTTTCTGGGCATATTCTGCGCAGTATTTCAAAAACTTACTAAGCTTTCTAAGCATTCACACATTTACCAATTCAGTTTAAAACAAAACCTTTAAAATGTTTGTCAATTTTAACTTCTTTGTAAATTAAATTAAAATTAATTGCATTTTAATTTCTCAAGGATTTTTGTGAAAATTAAAATAAAAAAAACTGTCCTGTGGTATAATCAATTTTTATCCAAAGGTCATCATCACGCTTTCTCTTATCCAATTCATGTCAATTCACATCTGGCCTTATTTACTGAGTGCCATCTCCACTGCCTTTAGGAGATCTCGTCAAATGGAGTGCAAAGGATGGAAGATCCTTTCTCTGTCAAAGCTCCAAGGGACCAATCGTTCTTTGGTGTCATTAAACTGTCTGACAATCAATATAATATGTTTTTGAACATGTAGAATAGAACAGGTGGAACTTACAATTTGTAGGCTGATGCATTGGTGACTTTTGAATGCCGACAGTGTTTTCACTCCAGCGGGAGTATGAGGTGGCGTCTACAACCCACAAAGGTTCTCAGGTAATGTAACTAATCTAGGATAGCACATCAATAAAAGCTGTGGCAAGAAGGTTTGCTGTGTCCACAGCATAGAGGAACTACCTGGAAACACACCAGTACATCAGGAGGGCTACATCCCTGCATCAGGATTCCTGGATCAGGAACAGTACATCCTCTAAGGAGAAGCTAGTGGTCTCCTTCATGCATTGACAAACAGGACAAGCACAGCCAGAGCCCTGCAAAATAACCTCTAGCAAGACACAAATGGGCATGTGTCTCCTCATACCCCACTAGGGTGCTATGAGGCCACAACGTCCACAGGTGGCAGTCGTGCTTACAGCCTAACATTGTGCAAAATGTTTGGCATTTGCTAATATCAAGATTGTCAATTTGCCACAGGCTCACTGATGTGACAGATTCTGGAGAAGCTGTGGAGGATGTTCTGCTGCCTGCAACATTGTCCAACATGAATGATTGAGCAGTGGGTCAGTAATGGTTTGGGGGCATTTCTTTGGAGGGCTGCACAGCAGAGGTAGCCTGACTGCCATTAGGTACCGAGATGAGATTCTCAGACCCTTTTTGAGAGCATATGCTGGTATGATTGACCCTGGGTTCCTCCTAATGGAAGACAATGCTAGACCTCACGTGGCTGGAGTGTGTCAGCAGTTTCTTCTAGATGTCCATTGATGTAATGGACTAGCCCACCCATTCCCCAGACCTGAATCCAATTGAGCACATCTGGGACATTGTGTCTTGGTTATGTCCAGGAGTTGGTGGATGCTTTGGTCCAGGCGTTGAGGAGATCCCCTAGGAGACAATCCGGTACCTCATCAGAAGCATGCCCAGGCATTACAAGGAAGTCATACATGCACATGAGCCTCATTTTGACTTGTTTCAAAGACACAACACTCACACCTGGGTGTAGCGGTAGGGCGGTCAACCTCTGATTGGAACATTGCAGGATAGATTCCCGCCTTGTCCACCTCGTCGAAGTGTCCTTGGGCAAGACACTGAACCCCCCATTGTCTCTGATGGGACGTTGGTGCCAGTGTTCGGCAGTGGAGCCTCCACCAGTGTGTGAATGTATGTGTGAATGGGTCTGTGACTGTAAAGCACTTAGGGCCTTCAAGGAAGGTAGCAAAGCGCTATACGCCAATTACCATTTACCTATGAGACCTTGCTGATGCTGATTGATTTTTGACATTTATTTTTCAAACTTGTCTTTAATGTCTGTATACAAATACAAGTTGTATGATTAGTACGTTCATGTCCAGTATCACGTCATGCAAAATAGTTTTCATTTGAAATAATGGGACAAATATAATTTTCTCTCAGTGATGTTCCAGAGTTGCCGACCTTTTCCAGTTCCTTTTTGTATTTCATTTTTTATTTAACATTTAATTCTGATTTCTGGAAATTACTATTGTTTTTGAAAATATTTCTTTTTTTTAAATTGAGTTTTGGTGTCTGGAATTTTGTTTTGATTACCAAAATGTAATGTTGCTATTTAATATTTGTTAAGGCTTTTTAACTGTCGTTGTGATCTTTAATACTTTTTCCCGTTGAGTAATTAGTCAGTGTGATTTGCTCTTCAGTATCACAATATTACAGTATTATCGTATGTATACATCTAATGACTTCTTGACCCACTTTTGGTGACAAATGCAATAAAATGCTTCTCTGGTAATTGCGGAAGTAAGATATCAGTAGAAGTAGATGCTATGGATAAGTTATAAGAATTCAAATCATGAACGGCAAAAAAATTCTGGCTTAGAAGCAGAACAGAAAATAACACAGTGGCAAAACTTCTAAGAAGACCTTGTAAAGTACACTTGAAATGAATTAGTGTTTTTTAGAAAGGAACAATGGAGGGACTGGAAGCACAAATTCATTTTATTATGGGGTTGGACCTGCAAAAGAGAATTTCAGTTTCTGATTTCATACAGAAAAACGGGCATTGGAGGCTGCCATTGTTTTCCATGTTGCTTCGACCAGAGCAGGATTTTACTAAACTCTAACAGTTCAACAAAAGCTGGCCTCCTTTGAAAAGCTTGAAAGGCATTTCTATCAGACAGGTCTCTACAGTCCTTTAAAAAGTTCAACTTCCAAATAAACACGATTTACTTTATGTGTTTGATTATAATTAATATTTTAAATAAAAGAACCATTCGTCAAACATTTTACCTATTAAACATTTGATCAAGATGAGAGTGCAAGACAGAAAAAGGGCTTCTTTGTGGTAGAACTGATTCTTTTATATTATTCTGACAGAAAGTCTTTTGCATGTGCAGCTATTAATAACAACCCCTGTTAGTGTGGATGATTAATGAAGGATTCAGGTAGAAGGTCTCAAAGGGTGATGCATGCAAGGAGGGGTGGAGTATTAAACCAAATTATCTAAGACAACACGACAACGCCAGATGTAATTCAATGTATTTTTCTATGAAAGTGGTTAAGGCAGGATACAAAATAATAAGACACTTGAAGTCATGTCATTTCCACATAAAATCATTTTCATTCAAGAGGATTTGATGCCAATTTTGCTTTTCAAGAGGTCTTTGTCATTGAAACACACTGAAAATCAACGGATGAAAGGGCTTTGATCCTTTTTTGAAAGATTAAAGATAAACAGGATCAATTTGTCTCGCAAATTTCCAGGAAATTACATAAAAATCACACAAAAAAGCGATGATTCACAGTGACATGCAGTAAGGGTAAACAGGTAATCGCACTAAACTAATGTGGTCAAGTTGAATAAGAATCAATATGTATCTGTTTTTATATGCATAGTTTATTGTTTATTTCTTATATATGTATATATAAATATATTGTAACTATGCTCTTTAGTTATCCTGTAAATA
This sequence comes from Oryzias melastigma, assembly GCF_002922805.2. Classification (NCBI taxonomy): domain Eukaryota; kingdom Metazoa; phylum Chordata; class Actinopteri; order Beloniformes; family Adrianichthyidae; genus Oryzias; species Oryzias melastigma. Next base: position 2,322,831 of record NC_050514.1, read on the forward strand.
TCCTTATCTTTATATTTTTTCTTTTTATTTTTTATCTATCTCTTTATGGCATTCAGATTGAGCTGCAAAGTAAGAATTTCATTGTACAGGAAAACCAGTTTCTTTACTGTGCATATGACAATAAACCCTTTGAATCTTGTATCTTGAATTCTGTGTTGTACTTTGTGTTTTATTCTATGTTTTATTCTGTGTTTTACTGTGAAGCCCTTTGTGATTTTTACCTTGAAAGGTGCTATATAAATAAAGATTATTATTATTATAATTTGTCCAATGATGGGTTTTGGAAGTCGGGTTAGGCTCAGGCAGCCCCAATGACCCAGAAAGAGATAAAAACGGGGTTTAGAAAATTAATTAATTTGAATATGTTTTGTCTTTCTTTTGAATACGATTCTTGCTTGTCTTGAATACAGAATACCCCCTGTTAATAAACTGTAAAAATAATATGTCACAGGGTCACAAGAATATATATAGATTCGAAACGTCAATTCAACTGAATGGGCATGCGTATTGCAGTTCATTTATTAAACTATGATAAAATTAAATTTTTTAGAATGTTATTGATCCCCTGGCAGGGAAATTACTGTGATGTAAAAAAAACAAACAAAAAAAAAAGATATTGACAGTGATGTCCTGCCGCATTTTTTTTTTTGCCCAGCGACAACAGGTGAATGTGTAAAAAAAGCACAGACTCAAAAATGGTCGAGAAAAAAAGACAACAATCCACTATATTAGGTGTGTAAAAAAAAGTTCATGTTCATCAAAAAGATATAAGAGAATGATGAGGGAAAATAAAAACGGCAAAGCAGGCAGCAGAGAGATCCCGATTTCACCAGCCAGCGGCGGCAGCATGGAAGCAGGGGGGGGTCCCCGCTTAGCCCGAGAGAATCTGGCCACAGAGAAAAAATTAATAGCCGGAAGTCCCTCCCCTGCCAGAGCTGGCCACTTTTAAAACATAATTTGCGCTTGAAATCATTGGTTGGAAGTCCTCGACCGGAACCCTCCGTTTTTAGCCGTCAACCTTTTTTCCCTTTGAAATACCGTAACTACTTATGTGATCAGCTGATTCACAGAGAAAAAAAATGTAATTTTGGCGGCTTTTTCCCTAGAGGTAAAGTAGTTACCTCAAGTAGGGTGTAGTTATACAAATTTTAACACTTGTTAATATTGACTTGAAAGACATGAAATGATTAACGTCCTCTGTCCCATTCAAAGTTCATCTTGCACACTAAACTGCTAGACAGTTACAGTTTATTCAAATTTAAAAACTGATCGTTCTGAAAAGTTTTTTAAAATGTCATTTCTGAAAGGGTTTCCTAAAGTTTAGGAAATTTCCGCAAAATTTTAGCTCCCAGCTAGAGACCAATTCTGGCGCCATCTTTCATGTGACCAGAGGCCCCTCACCTAGCCAGCCAGTTGACACTCAGGACAGGCAGAATGGACACTCTTTCCAACCCCTTGACCTGTCTAGCCCTTGTGCTATGGGGTCCAGATGACCCCACCTTTATATAGATGTGTGATCCCTCATGTGACAAAGGTCGACAGGATCTTATGTCTACCCCTAAAAACACCAGCTAAGATAAAAAAAATCCTTGGAAAAAAAAGTCAATTAACTGTTTTGAGGGGTCCAGATGACCCCACTTTTAATGTAATCATGCCTAGGATAGCACAAAGATTAAATGTTCCTTGCCTTAGCCCAACAGTAGCCAGGACAAGCTCCGGCAGTGCAGTGACCCCAAAGGGATAGTGGGTCAGGAAAAGGGATGGAGAATAATGAAAACTGCTAAGCTAACTAGAAGCTCAAGTAGGCTAACTGGCAGGGGACCGTAGCAATACTTAAAAAGAAAGACAAAAAGAAACAAAGACAATCAGAAAAAGAAAGAAACTTTGGTATTCTGACCCTACGGGCTGTGGTGCAGAGACAGGGCGGTCAACTCCTGATTGGAAATTGCGGGTTCGATTCTTGCCTTGTGTCAAAGTTTGTTGAAGTGTCCTTGGGCAAGACATTGAACACCAAATTGCCTCTGGTGGAAGGTTGGCACCAGTGTTCAGCACCAGTCTGTGAATGGCTCTGACTGTAAAGCTCTTTGGGCCTTCAAGGAAGGAAGAAAAGCGCCATACAAGTATTTACAATTTTCTAATGTTTTTTTTTTTTTTTTAAGTATTATTTTGTTTTTTTTACTGCTGCAACACTCAGAGTCTGAGTTAACTTAGCTATTTTTGTTTCATTACCTTCTCATTATCAACCAATTTTGTCAGACATGGAACTTTGTTATTTATTTATTTTTTTTAATATACACCTAATGAGTGGAGTGGCATGTCTGCTACTCCTTTTTGGACTGTTTTCCCCGACTTAGGTCAAATCCACTGGTGCTGTCACCTGACAATTACAACATGTGACTGGTGGTCATTGCATTTTTATCTATTGTATTCAATTTTCAACAGAACTATGGTGATCAAGATAATTATTCCAGTAGGGCATCAAAAACATTCTTAAAAAGAGGTTTAATAAACTACATTATGAACAATTGATGTTTTGGGACTTGATGTAAATACCTTTGACATATTTTTGACAGTTTAACAGGACAAATTTCGTATTTGAGACAAAGAAAGGTCACATTCAAAACAGACATGTAAAACTAAATGCTGTATCTAAATTTTTCTGCTAAAGACGTGTACTAACTATTAATTTATACTTGACTTTGTCGTTATGAATACTTTTCTTATTGACAGATTCCTTACCTTACAGAGTTTTTGCACAATTAAAGAAAAGACTTTATGTTTCCAAGGTAAAACTTGCTAAACTTCAGTGTTCTCTAACTTATTATGCACTTGAGTTGAGGTAAGGCACAGACTCTACTTGCTTTAACCAAAATCCACAAACCCTCACATTCCAGGTTGATGCCTGCAGCAAACAATCTCTATTTCACAGTTTATTTCACACTTTATATTGTTTGTAGAATACAGAGATTTGTTATACAGCATGATGACTTTCTACGACCTTTTACTGCTGTTGATGTTTACACTCTAATTATTTTCACTGAATGTGGTGAGAATTGTAAAGAATTGTTATGAGGTGAGGCAGAAAAACGTTCAGGAGATTTAGAAAAGGAAAAAAAGGGAAAAACAAGAGATGAAAGGGTTGGAATGAACAAAGTAAAACCATGGCTGATATGGGGTTATCTGGGCCTCTGGGAAACAATTTTGCGGACCCACCCCAACCACTACCACACAACCCCCCTCGACAAAAATAAATAAATAATGATCAAAATTCCAGTAAAGCTTTTGTTGCAATAAATAATCCATCCAGTCAATGTTACATTGTAGTGTGTCAATATAAAAATCAAGCAATTAAGGTGAATGAATATCAATAGTTCTCACATTTCCATTCAGGGTCACCCAACAGGGGCTCATGGGTAAAAGAGTCCTTCAAACGTACACCCTCTTATACCAAGGGGTCTCTGTGCAGGGCCTCATAATCAGTATAATTTGGGGACTGCAGGGTTTTATTTTTACTGATGAGTTTACTCTGCTGGTTTCCTAGGAGTGTAAATATTCAATTCTTCAATATTTCTGATCATATCACAATTTGTGGCTACTTATCCGATTCATAGTCAATACTGGTTCATTTTAAACAATCCAATTCACCGACCCTAAATTGGATCTAGGACATCTTTAGCTGAAACTTCCACCAGTGTGACTCAGATAAATACCTGGTACTGAACAGTACAGGTGAAGCTTTCCAAATTACTTGTATTTCTTGTAAGATAGAAATCACACAGGTCTGATGTTGACCAAAATGGATCATATTTCTGAGTTAAAACCAAGTTCTTGCTCGGTTTATGCTTACTTTGTTAACTGTACACATGACACTTGGTCATTGAAGTTATTAAAAACAGTATTTTCAGTCTAATGCTGAGTTCTTAATTTGGCCCTCCACTACAAAAACTTTCAGAACCCCGTCTCTCCAGCACTTTCACATTCAACTGAGGTTAGGTGTGAATGGGGTTGAATGATAAATTTTCCTTTCAAGTCGGAGAGATAAAGGTAGTTTGCTCTGTTCAGGAAAGGTGCTTTTAGTCCAAATAAAGGAATTGAAGTGTCTCTGGGTCTTGATCATGTGTGAGGGAAGGTTGACGCATGGGATTGGTGGGAAGATAGATGCGGGAGGTGCAGTAAAGTGGTCGTTGTGTTATCGATTAGTTAAAATGAAGAAGACAAAGTTCTCGATTTACTGGGTTATCTGTGTTCCTACTCTCACTCATGGTCATTGTTTTGGCTAAATGACAACAAAAAAAAGATAAGATACAAGTGACTGATGAGATCCTCCACAGAGTAGCTAAGGCCGGCGCTCCCTTGAAGATGGAGGGAGGAGCCTCTATCTAGGAGCCAATTGCTCCTCTACAGCAAGAGTCGGTTGACTCTGTGACTGTTTCTTGGCTGGCCTGAGAATAAACTTTCTGTGGAGTAGAGGGTTTGGTTATCTCTTCTTAGACTACTGTACCTACAGATAAGCTGTCCTGAATGGATGACTGACAAATGATGCTTTTAGTCAAAGTTCACAGGAATATTTTTTTAAACCAATTACTCTTCAACAGCATCAGGCTAAGAAAATGTTCTTTCCGGAGTCTACGGTCCTATTTTTTAGTAGACATATCACATTATTCGATTCCTGTCACAATCTAATGGTTCTCTAGTTTTGTTTTTAAGCTGTTATCAAGCTCAAAATAATGAGCTATATTCGTACTGTAGCGCGCTCAGGCTGAAAATACCGGTCCATCAAACAATCAGCATTTTACCTACTGTTTAAAAACAATGTGCCTTTTTGAGTTCTTTAATAACTTCCCTGGGGTTTACAAGCAGTGTTTCATTATCCTTAACTCTGTTTTTAACTGAAGCTGTGGTATTTTCTGCACCTAATCTGCACGGTGTGAGACAGTACTGACAGAGAACAGACTTCATTTCTTTGGCCTTGAACTTTAAGCTTCCCTTTTTCATCTTTTGATGACCATGTGGTAAAACTGGAGTCATATTCCACTTTTGAATGTGCCTCTTTGCATTTAGAATGATATATGCTGTAGTACATTATCTATTGCAGGGGTTTCAAACTGGCGGCCCGCAGGCCATATGCGGCCCCTGAGTCAATATTTTGATGCCCCAACCTTACTATAAAAATTCAATGTCTACCAAGAAATATCTTCTCCATGTCCACACTTCTTTGATGATAGATTTGTATTTGCTTTGTGATGTTTCAGCTTTATGCTTAAAACGTTCCATTTGCTATCGTCGTTGGATGTGGTCATCAGAAAAGTCCTTAGCAACAGTTGCTAGCGTTGTTAGCTCCTGTCGTTTCACAGGACACACAGAAGATATTGTTTAGTAGTACATAGACATGAAGAAATGTTCAGTAGACAGACAACGGACCAAAGACACATACCATGGATGCAAAAACATATTTTTGGCACAAATGGAACCCCATACAGCCCAGCCTTAGCCAGACTCTGCCTTCAGGGGCCCCAAGGTAAATAGAGTTTTAGACCCCTGATCTATTGGGAGCTACTAGGAGTGGTCTGTCAGTATATATCCTTCTATGCATGTCCTGCTGTCACACGTGTATAAACTGCAGGCTTATACTCTGAAAACCATGAATGTGTGGATAGATTACTGCCTACTTGTATTTCCTTTTAATTGCAATACTAAGGAAAGGTTTGGACTTTCCAAGAGCAAGACTTTCTTTAATGAAGAATTGTGTAATTTTTCCACGCAGCTTATCCGGAGGAGGCGGATTGTCATGTAATGATAAGCAGTCCTTTACAAGGTGTGAATAGCAAAACATACCTTCATTACTGGAACCCTTATTTGAAAATAACTAATATTGAATTCAAATCTTAAATTGTTAATGCACAGTCTAAAGGAAATGACATTTTTCTTGCACATTTTCTCTATGGACAAACAATGGGCAAATATTTGCTTTAATTAAAATCTATAAAGCCAGTTTAGTAATAAACCAAACAAAAGCTCATGAAATTATACATTTCTCTCCATGTTGTTTGTACTGTTTTATTGCAAGTTTTGCTGCTCGTTCTGCTCTGTGAGATAAGCAGTAAAAACAAAGGATGACCTCCATTATATAATTAATCCTAATGACCTCCTTATGGCTACCATTCATACAGCTTTTACTCTCTCCTTCAATTCCTCCTCAGACGATCAAGACCAGGAGCAGTTTCCTTTGCTTTTCTTGGTTCTATAGACCCCTGGAGTGCCTTACTTTTGGCAAAGAAAGTTAGAGATTCTAATATGGCTTTAACATTGAATCTGTTTTGATAGAACTCATCTGTCACTACTTTTTTTTTTTTTTAAAGAAAAAATAAAGAAAAAACAACGCCATAAAACAACTGACAGCAAAAATAAACAATACATCAAACTATCAAAGCACCTTCTTTGTGTCAATTGGAATACATAAAGGTTCCGTCTGATTCAGTATTTTAACTTATAATCTTTAGAGGGTCTCTTACCGTAAATTAAACCACTCCTCTGTGTTTTCCAAATGCAGTGATGCCATGTTGTGGATGGATGAATTAAACGGTATCATTCAGAAAAGCAGCCTTGCACTAACATGCAACACTTTACAGTGGTGAAGTGCTTATGTAAATCGACTGATTCCGTCACAGGAAAAAGCTGCTTTTCGCCATTGTCACACATGATATAGAGAGCAACTTTTCTATGCTTTAAAATTAGCTAATTCACATTGATCGCGTAAATGGACATGGAGTTATGTTACTGACCAGCTCAGTGGCCTTATGGTAAAGTGTCCGCCCTGAGACTGGAGGTTGTGAGTTCAAATCCTTTGACAAATTATACCAAAGATTCTATAAAATGGGACCCAGTTCCTCCCCATTTGACACTCAGGATTAAGGGGTTGGATTGGGGGGTTGAACCACCTCAAGCGCGGCCGTGTCTGCAGCTCACTGCTCCCCCAAGAGATGGGTCATACGAGGAGAACATATTTCGCACACCTAGCTGTTTGACAACTAATGGGACTACAACTTTTAACTTAACTTAGGTTAAAGAGCATGTTTAATTTAAGTGGTAAAGACCAATTCCCCAGTGTTAAAGAGTTAAGAAAACAAATGCAAACCCATCGGACTGTTGGTTAATTAAAAGTGGGAATAAATTAAAAAGGATGGCACACCGCAAGATAATAATTGCAAAGAATAATATATTACAAACATACACAACACGGGTCTTCAGGATTGTGCATTTTGGCCAGGACTGGTCTTAATCCCTGAAACAGATTATGGAGTAGACAATCTCTTTAAGCAAATGCCCATATTTTAGAGATTCTAGTTTAACTAAAGAATCCAGCTTGGTAATCTTTTAACATCAGGTGGCAGCAATGGATTATATTTTTTTATGTTATCTATATTTCATTGAGTTTTGGCCAATTGTTAAAGGGAAATACAAATGTGGTTAAACTACTTTCTGCTTTTCTAAAGTCACAAACTAACACATTTTATATAAGAAAAAAACTAAATTTTACAAACCATGCCAGAAGAATCAGTGTTCAAAAGTTTACATAGAAGAAACTCACAAAAGTTCTTTAAGAAATTGTACAACTAATGTTGTTGTCTCATTGTACCCCTCCAGCATGAGAATATTGAAATAGCAGGTGGTATGAGCTGAGACTACACAAGTACATCTGACAGACCCATCCGACTGAGTCCAACATCCCATATGCTCAAGATGAGCAGAATAAGTCAATCAAAATGAAATCGGAGAAGAAAACTGCAATCTAACAAAAAAAAGATAAATAATGCAAACATATAATTGCATGAAGTATACTATTCCCAAACCTTGCATAGAAGCTCTGTGACATTGAAGGAATGCTTGGTGGAAAATGAAAAATAAATTACATCTGGTGATGGCAGTCACACGTGGGGAGACATCGGAATTTGTTTAGATGCATTATGCTGATCAAGATTCAGAGTGAGAGTGATCCAAAGTAGGCCAGTTGTGGGAGAGCCATTGACTGTGCCGAGCACATCAGACTTGTTTCAGAGTCCTTCTGTAGCTTCTGTCCTTGGAGGACTGTTGGGCAAGAATCCAGCTACAGGCTGCAGAAAGGGCAGCCCCGAACAGTTACTGTCCTTGACCTGAAAATATCCAAGGCCCCAATGAGTCTGTTAGACCAGGGGCACGAGTCCAGGATCTTAAAAAGACTTTTTTTATATAAAAATGTGGTAGAGTTTAGGGGAAAAAATAATTAACGGATTTTATCTAAAAATAATGTTTTCAACCCAAAGATAAAAAAGTAAGAAATTTTGCAGATTATCCTATTTATATACTGTATTTCCAACCTTAATAGGGCACATCAGATTGTAAGGTACACTTCCAATGAATGTATAGTCTATTTTTGAATTTGTCATATATGAGGTGTATCAAACCAATACCCCTTTCACTCTCCTTGACTTGTTTACATTAAAAGTGGGGTCATCTGGACCACACAAGACAGTGCACTGAACTTTTTTTTATCATTGATCTTTGAGTTTCACTAATGTCCATGGCAGACATAAAATCCTGTCCACCTTTGTCCACATTTGTCATGGAAGGAATCACACATCAATATGTGGGTGGAGTCATCTGGACCCCAAAGAGAGTGGAAGGGCTAAACAAGACAAACAAGTCACAGATATGTCTGTCACTCAGTCAGATTTTAGAAACGCCATTTACAATGATTCTAGAACTTGTTTGTAATTTGCGTTTTAAGAATACTGAAACTCCCAACCTTGTTTACAACTCGTAAAAAAATGATACTGATACAGCTAAAACAAACATTACTGAGACTCCCCTAAGACATTACCTTTTTAGCAACACATAAAGAAAACACAGTCCGACATCATTATTTGTTAGCTAAATTAGCGTAATTACAATACTTGTAACTCCCATCCTTGTTTGCCAAATGTAACAGAAAAACAGACTGATACTGCTAAAATAAATGGTATTGGGACGAGGTTAACTCCCAACCTCAATAGTAACACATACAGTGTGACAAATAAGTATTTGAACATCATGTGATTTTGCATTTTCCCACTTAGAATTCATGGAGGGGTCTGACATTTTCACATATGTGCATGTACTGTAATAGACGTAATCTAAAAAAATCTAGAAATTATAATTATTTGTATGGTACTGCTGCAGATAAGTATTTGAACACCTGATAAAATCGATATTAAGATTTTGGAATAGTAGCCTTTGTTTGTGATTACATAGATCAAACACTTCCTGTAGTTTTATGGGCTGAGTTTGTGCTCCCTCCAAAGATTTTATGTTGGGTTTAGATCTGGAGACTGGATAGACCTCTCCAGGACCTTGATAATGTTCTTACAGAGCCACTCCTTGGTTCTTCTGGCTGTGCAGTCCCATGTGTAGAAAACACCCCATAGCATGATTCTACCACGCCCATGCTTCACAATAGGGATGGTGTTGTTGGCCTAAAATGCACAGTTCAGACCCCTCCATGATTTCTAAGTGGGAGAACTTGCAAAATCACAGTGGGTTCAAATACTGTTTTGCTTTACTTAAATTTTCCGTAATACGTCAAAAAAAAAATGTTCTTGATGTTACCTCAATAACAATAACACCCAACCCTATTTCCAATTCATTCAAAATACAGACTAACATTGCAACAAAGTATTGGATATCCCTTAATATCACATTAATCCATAAGCCTATATCAGGAATCTGTAACCTGCGGCTCCAGATCCACGTGTCTGTTATCTCTCTATGGTTTCTCCGAGGCCAAACATAAAATAAGTCATAGAGACTGCTGATCCAGCCATGTGGACTGTCAGAGTCAGCAACTCCCTGATAATGGCTGTCTAACCAAAACTATCTAAAGAAAACAAACAAACAAACCCGAAAACTAAGACTACCAAGATCCAACCCCAAACTAAAATAACAAAACCCAGCAGTGTAAGACTGCTGAGGACAGAGAGGGGAAAAAGAACAATAAATAAATAAATCAATAAAAGCAAAGTAAAATAGCATTTATTTAAGTAAAGATCACTTAATTATCATTCATTAATGTAGATTAGTTAAATGTATAAATTGATGTCTGAGGTTCACTTAGATGATAAACTATGTAGGTTTTTACGTCCATGTTGACCTGAAGACGTCTTGTTTGTTCAACTCTACCTCCAGAATGAACAGATTTTATATGCAAAACCAAACTTTGGTAAAAAGTTAGATCTTTTATGAGTTAAAAGCACATTTTATCTTATGCTGCACAACACTGTTACTAGTTGCCCAGAGCTGCACTGAGATGATCCTGTTTGAAACAGAGCATCTTTTATTTTGAAAATTAGTTATTTGAGCTTCTGTCAAATGTAAAAAATAAATTAATAAATAATATTTTGTGAGATGCTAGGTTCTTTTTATATTTCTGTTTTTGTTCGTGCCAAAAAAATAGACATAATTTTTATTAATTATTTTATTAAAAAGTTCATGAAGGCAAATCCAAATGTCTTAAAGGCTAAAGTAAGACAATCCGGCTCCTTCTAGGTTTTGATCAGTAGAAATTGAGCCCAAATGGCTCTTTTACTGTTAAAGGTTGCCGACCCCTGGACTATATGAAGCATTCCAGTTTATACGGTGAAATGTGTGTGTTTTTTTTTTTTTAAGAGTTTAATAAGTAGGCTATACATTGATATACTTCATACATCTAAGGAACAATTAAGACTCATCAACCCTATAAAGCATGTATTTCAGCTGTGGGAGGAAGTTGGAGTGCCAAGAGAAAACCTACACATGTACAGGGAGAGCATCCAAACGCCACAGATAGAACCCAACCGAGATTCAAACCGGCACCTTTTTTCCTGCAAGGCATTAAACAATTTTTAAATTATTAATTCAGCACTACTTCAGTAAATTGAATAAAATTAAGATAGTGTCAGTTACTAGGGTTCAACATCTCACAAAAAAGCAAATATATATATATATGTGTGTGTATCTGGAGAATTGTTGGAATTGAATTACCCAGTGTTGTAGAGCCCACTGATGTTTAGTCTGCAAAGTGTCTGGGGCTCACACATTTGTTCTGTTTACGCGAGAACCAATTTTTTTCTAATTTCTTAGTTTCAAATCAGTCAAAATTTTGCCACTTTCATGAATACACCTGTGAGTTTATTTCCTCACAGGTGAATAAACTCTGGTCTTCAGATGTTTAGTCAAACCAATACACACAAATATGAAGAAATACAAAGCTTGTCTACTAGCAACAGAAAATAAAAAGCTCATACTCTATTGGCTCAATACCCCCCAAAAAAGCAAAAACCACTTCGATATAGCAGTAATTCTTCTTTTCTAACCATACTGCCATACGGAACTCCTTTAACTAAGCAGAGCAGCAATAAAAAAACATTCTTTGTGCAGAGCAGCATAGAAATAACGTTCTGCCCCTGAGAAACTGAAAAACAAACATAAAAAATACATCAAAAACACACAAAACAAAACAAAGTGAAATAAATCCAAATACTAACACTACTACTGTGGCAGTTAAACAGCCTTTTCATGGGTTGTTCCACACTCTCTCCACCATGGACAGTAAATATTAAAAAAAGGTGGTTTGAGTCTGAATTAAACTGAATTTTGACATTTTTAGAGATTTATGGCTGAATTGATCAAAACATTTTCAGAAATCGAGTAACAAGAAGCTTAAAACTGAGCCAGACATAGGAACATTTCAAATTTAGAGATTAGAATTTCTTCCTCACAGTTACAGCACAATGAGATCTATGATGTTTATGTTACTGCTTCCAAGTGTAAATCTCATCACGTTTGTGGGTGATTTTGGTTTATTTTTACAGTAAAAAAAACAAAGCAAAAAAAATAGAGAGATCCAGATCCAGTTAGTTACTGATTTCTTATAGGATTCAGAATGCATCATTGCACAACTTCTCAACCCTGTATAACCCTTCCCAACTCCTGACCTGCTGACTGGGACAGTACTGGGATGCAGAGAATAAAAAAAACTATAACTTTCATTTTTTATTTATAATCTGATTCAGAGGGAAGTTTTATTTTGGAAAATTTCTGGTTTCTTCGCATCCCATCAGACTTATTCTTGATGCATGTCAAGTCTCTTGACCACATTAAAATTATGGACATATTATCACTGGACAAAGGGATAACTTTTCCACTTTACATTCTCCACTTTACTTCTACTGAAAGCTGCTTGGGATAATCTGTCAATCAAACTGTGAGGGCCAGCAGACGCCACATGCTTTTACTGAGGCATCTGATTGGTCAGTTTATAACTTCAATTACTTGTGATAAAGAAAATATATCTTAAAAAAAAATAGGATTAGAAAGTAGATGCTAAGAAGCAGAGGTGGGGACTCGAGTCACATGACTTGGACTCGAG